>NC_134267.1:11308971-11366471 GCF_031893055.1 Leptodactylus fuscus | reverse complement strand
AAACTTTACGGCCTTATGGTTGTCCAGCAGGAGAGTAACAATAATAACCTGACATCAAAAGGCCCTGAGAAGAGGAGCAGGCCTCTGTGGTCAAAGGGAAGGACCGGGCCCAAGGAGAAAGTGATAGACAATGTCACATGGAGTCGTGGGATCCTTCAGGCCAACAATCCGATTGACCGGCCCATTGTTATTTTATTTCTCTTATTTATACAATGTCATCATATTCTGAGGCTTTATAGATATTGTCAGCACTGTCCTACATAGGTCTATGTGGGAGGAAATCCATGCAAACATGAGGGGAACATACAAACTTCTTATAGATGTTGTCCTTGGTCAGATTCAAACCCAGAATGTAGATGTGGGCAACTAATAAAACCCAGAACCTAGAGATGATCAACTAATAAAACTCAGAACCTAGAGATGGGCAACTAATAAAACTCAGAACCTAGAGATGGACAACTAATAGAACCTAGAGGAGGGCAACTAATAAAACCTAGAACCTAGAGGAGGGCAACTAATAAAACCTAGAACCTAGAGGAGGGCAACTAATAAAATCCAGATCCTAGAGGTGGGCAACTAATAAAATTCAGAACCTAGAGATGGGCAACTAATAAAATCTAGAACCTAGAGATGGGCAACTAATAGAACCTAGAGGAGGGCAACTACTAAAATCCAGAACCTAGAGGTGGGCAACAAATAAAATCCAGAACCTAGAGGTGGGCAACTAATAAAACCTAGAACCTAGAGGTGGGCAACTAATAAAATCCAGAACCTAGAGGTGGGCAACTAATAAAACCTAGAACCTAGAGGTGGGCAACTAATAAAATCCAGAACCTAGAGGTGGGCAACTAATAAAATCCAGAACCTAGAGATTGGCAACTAATAAAATCCAGAACCTAGAGATGCGCAACTAATAAAATCCAGAACCTAGAGGTGGGCAACTAATAAAATCCAGAACCTAGAGATTGGCAACTAATAAAAGCCAGAACCTAGAGATGGGCAACTAATAAAATCCAGAACCTAGAGGTAGGCAACTAATAAAATGCAGAACCTAGAGGTGGGCAACTAATAAAATCCAGAACCTAGAGATTGGCAACTAATAAAATCCAGAACCTAGAGGTGGGCAACTAATAAAACTCAGAACCTAGAGGTGGACAACTAATAAAACCCAGAACCTAGAGGTGGGCAACTAATAAAATCCAGAACCTAGAGGTGGGCAAGTAATAAAATCCAGAACCTAGAGATGGGCAACTAATAAAATCCAGAACCTACAGATGGGCAACTAATAAAATCCAGAACCTAGAGGAGGGCAACTAATAAGGCCCTTCCCATCTATGTACCCTGTGCGATGTATACCGAATATCATCACTCTGCCCATCTCATGCTACCAATCTCAGCAGGCGACACCGGTGGTGGGCACCCAGCGTTTGCAGTGACGTTTGCCCCTTTTGCTAACATGCCGGACATTACTTAGTCTCTTGCAATAGTTAAACCTGTGACACAAGCCGGATTCCCATCCCATGTGCTGCACCACCTGGTGTATTTAGGTGGTATTGCCCTTTAACACGGTTATTTCTCACCCTGTGATGCCAGCAGTGGTGGGTGCGGCGATGATAATTTCCAGGTGATAAGCGAAGATTAACCTTTCGTTATCCTCCTAACACTTTTATTCACTATAAATCCTGCGCCCTGGCCGCCTGAGGGTGAATGTGACAGTGTGACTCAGCTGACTGTAACCCTTTCACTAAGAGCATTGTGGGATTTGGAGCACAATAGGTCTATCATTACAGCAGTGTCACATCAGAACAAACAGGCTTCTTGGGATAAATCTCAGTAGATAGCCCCGGCCTGTGACAATGGACCGACTTGTTTGGTTTTCAGCACTCAATGCATTTGATCCTGGGCAAGTGCCCATATGTGTATACCTGATGGATTTGCAGAGAAAATAGAGCGAGTGATGACTGTACCAGAGCTCACATTTCAACGCCGCTCAACAATATTCATGCTGATCCCGTAAGACATGTTTAACCATTAAAAATGCATTAGGAGCAGACGGGCACAATGGGATTTCTTCTCTTTTCCCTGGACTTAAATAGATGCACTGTTTATTTCCAACCATTTGTCCACTATGGAACAACCACCCCCTTCATGGCAGAGGGAATCAACACTTAGATGCGTTGTGTATGTGACCCTTGTGACTTTTTACGATATAAGTTCTTCTATTGTTCGGGCCTTTATTTCATTATTTGGCTGTTGGGTATGACATAGACTGTGTCCGGGGCCCAGAGCATGATATGTATGGCCACCAAGGGCAGGAGGAGGATAACGTTTTTGCATAAACCAGGCCTCATCCATTAGACAGGTCATAAAATGACTTTAAGTAAGGGTCTAACCACAGACACCCCCAACATGGCCAAGGAGGAGGGGCTTATGTTGGACAAAAAAATGTTGCATCGTCGGAATGCTTTCAGAAACCAAAGGGTTAATAGAATGAAGAAAAGAGAAATGTAAATTCCATCAATATGCGGTGTGACCTTTAGGCTTTGGAGGAGTCCTGAAGTCCCTGGTGATCCGGTCTCCACAGCTATAGCCCTGATCTCAACCTCATCCAGTCTGTCTGGGATGGCATAAAGAGACAGACGGATTGGATCATGCCTAATCCACACAAGATCTGGGCTTAGTTCTTCTAAGACTACAATTGTGACTCTAAATTTCCTGACTACCCAAAGACTATTGGCTGCAATAACTAGATATCAAAAGTGAGTAGTCTGAAGTAATAATCATATCCTATGACCGGTCTGAGCCGTCATTTTAGCACTGGGGCCCTGGGTTCGAATCCAACCAATATCTACAGTTTGTATATTCTCCCCGTGCTTGCATGGGTTACATCCTACACAAAATGATAGGGGTTTAGATTGTGAGCCCTACTTGGGACAGTGATGACAATGACTGTAAAGCACTGCAGTATGTATGTATATTGGTGCTATATAAGCAATTCAAAAATATGCAAAAACAGTATAATATAACAAATACATATATACATACAATCCTATGAAAAAGTTTGGGCACCCCTATTAATCTTAATCATTTTTAGTTCTAAAAATTTTGGTGTTTGCAACAGCAATTTCAGTTTGATATATCTAATAACTGATGGACACAGTAATATTTCAGGATTGAAATGAGGTTTATTGTACTAACAGAAAATGTGCAATATGCATTAAACCAAAATTTGACTAGTGCAAAAGTATGGGCACCCTTATCATTTTATTGATTTGAATACTCCTAACTACTTTTTACTGACTTACTGAAGCACAAAATTGGTTTTGTAACCTCAGTGAGCTTTGAACTTCATAACCAGGTGTATCCAATCATGAGAAAAGATATTTAAGGTGGCCAATTGAAAGTTGTTCTCCTATTTGAATCTCCTCTGAAGAGTGGCATCATGGGCTACTCAAAACAACTCTCAAATGATCTGAAAACAAAGATTGTTCAACATAGTTATTCAGGGGAAGGATACAAAAAGTTGTCTCAGAGATTTAACCTGTCAGTTTCCACTGTGAGGAACATAGTAAGGAAATGGAAGACCACAGGGACAGTTCTTGTTAAGCCCAGAAGTGGCAGGCCAAGAAAAATATCAGAAAGGCAGAGAAGAAGAGTGGAGAGAACAGTCAAGGACAATCCACAGACCACCTCCAAAGAGCTGCAGCATCATCTTGCTGCAGATGGTGTCACTGTGCATCAGTCAACAATAGAGCGCACTTTGCACAATCAGAAGCTGTATTAGAGAGTGATGAGAAAGAAGCTGTTTCTGCAAGCACGCCACAAACAGAGTCACCTGAGGTATGCAAATGCACATTTGGACAAGCCAGCTTCATTTTGGAAGAAGGTCCTGTGGACTGATGAAACAAAGATTGAGTTGTTTGGTCATTCAAAAAGGCGTTATGCATGGCATCCAAAAAAACCAGCATTACACGAAAAACACTTGCTACCCACTGTAAAATTTGGTGGAGGTTCCATCATGCTTTGGGGCTGTGTGGCCAATGCCGGCATCGGGAATCTTGTTAAAGTTGAGGGTCGCATGGATTCCACTCAGTATCAGCAGATTCTTGAGAATAATGTTCAAGAATCAGTGACGAAGTTGAAGTTACGCCGGGGATGGATATTTCAGCAAGACAATGATCCAAAACACCGCTCCAAATCCTCAGGCATTCATGCAGAGGAACAATTACAGTGTTCTGGAATGGCCATCCCAGTCCCCAGACCTGAATATCATTGAACATCTGTGGGACGATTTGAAGCGGGCTGTCCATGCTCGGCGACCATCTAACTTAACGGAACTTGAATTGTTTTGTAAAGAGGAATGGTCCAAAATCCCTTCATCCAGGATCCAGGAACTGATTAAAAGCTACAGGAAGCGACTAGAGGCTGGTATCTTTGCAAAAGGAGGATCTACTAAATATTAATGTCACTTTTCTGTTGAGGTGCCCATACTTTTGCACTGGTCAAATTTTGGTTTGATGCATATTGCACATTTTCTGTTAGTACAATAAACCTCATTTCAATCCTGAAATATTACTGTGTCCATCAGTTATTAGATATATCAAACTGAAATGGCTGTTGCAAACATCAAAATATTTAGAACTAAAAATGATTAAGATTAATAGGGGTGCCCAAACTTTTTCATAGGACTGTACATAGTATGAAAAATAACACTCTTTCCAGTGTCCCTAATGTTTACAGTGCTGAGCAGCTTAGTGTAGGTGGGGCTGCAGTGTCATGGACAGCTCTAACAAAGACAACATCAAGGCTTAGGCTAAATGTACACAATCGTGAGCATGTACAGATCTGCGAAAAACTGAACAGATGGCATCATGTGCTATCCATGCTTCCCACTGGACCGTACACGTCAATGAATGAGACCAGACTGCAAAGTGGACAGTAGTAGGACGTGTCCTGAGATTTTGTGGCCCCTACAAGGATCACTGAGTATCACAATCATGTGCATGGGGCTATAGGAATTAATATGCTATCTGAGAGTTTGTCACCAGAACCCAACATATCAGCCCCACCCAGCAGATAGATAGGTTATGGTCACCTGAATCAAACAGTGATTTGCCCTTGGGAATCATCACAGCCTCCATTTCCAAGATATTAGTGTTTTTGTCAATATGCAAATAAGTTTTATAAAGCAATAAGGTTGCGCGAAAAAGGTAATTGGAAGCACCCTCATTGCTCCAAATAACTCATTTACATATTGACAAAAACAGCGATATCTCGGCAGCTGAGGCAGCGATTCAAAAGTAGAAAACACCATTTGATTTAGGTGACAGTAACCTATCTATCTGCAGGGCTGGGGTGATATATTGGGGTCTGGTGACAGTAACCTATCTATCTGCAGGGCTGGGGTGATATGCTGGTTCTGGTGACAGTAACCTATCTATCTGCAGGGCTGGGGTGATATGCTGGTTCTGGTGACAATAACCTATCTATCTGCAGGGCTGGGGTGATATGCTGGTTCTGGTGACAGTAACCTATCTATCTGCAAGGCTGGGGTGATATGCTGGTTCTGGTGACAGTAACCTATCTATCTGTAGGGCTGGGGTGATATGCTGGTTCTGGTGACAGTAACCTATCTATCTGCAGGGCTGGGGTGATATGCTGGTTCTGGTGACAGTAACCTATCTATCTGCAAGGCTGGGGTGATATACTGGGGTCTGGTGACAGTAACCTATCTATCTGCAGGGCTGGGGTGATATGCTGGGTCTGGTGACAGTAACCTATCTATCTGCAGGGCTGGGGTGATATACTGGTTCTGGTGACACTAACCTATCTATCTGCAGGGCTGGGGTGATATGCTGGTTCTGGTGACAGTAACCTATCTATCTGCAGGGCTGGGGTGATATGCTGGTTCTGGTGACAGTAACCTATCTATCTGCAGGGCTGGGGTGATATGCTGGGTCTGGTGACAGTAACCTATCTATCTGCAGGGCTGGGGTGATATACTGGTTCTGGTGACACTAACCTATCTATCTGCAGGGCTGGGGTGATATGCTGGTTCTGGTGACAGTAACCTATCTATCTGCAGGGCTGGGGTGATATACTGGTTCTGGTGACAGTAACCTATCTATCTGCAAGGCTGGGGTGATATGCTGGTTCTGGTGACAGTAACCTATCTATCTGCAAGGCTGGGGTGATATGCTGGTTCTGGTGACAGTAACCTATCTATCTGTAGGGCTGGGGTGATATGCTGGTTTGTGGTGACACTAACCTATCTATCTGCAGGGCTGGGGTGATATGCTGGTTCTGGTGACAGTAACCTATCTATCTGCAAGGCTGGGGTGATATACTGGGGTCTGGTGACAGTAACCTATCTATCTGCAGGGCTGGGGTGATATGCTGGGTCTGGTGACAGTAACCTATCTATCTGCAGGGCTGGGGTGATATGCTGGTTCTGGTGACAGTAACCTATCTATCTGCAGGGCTGGGGTGATATGCTGGTTCTAGTGACAGTAACCTATCTATCTGCAGGGCTGGGGTGATATGCTGGGTCTGGTGACAGAACAAACAAAATCTATAGTTATGTTCATTAGACCTTGCAAAGACACCAGTAGAGGAGAGTGTCTGGCATATAAAGGTTAAAGATGTCAATGGACATAAATCACTATGGAAGTCACATCACTACCCAATATGGGCCTACAGATTGAGATCATTGTCCACACACACACACACACACACATATACACACACACACACATATATATACACACACACACACACACACACATATACACACACACACACACACACATATATACACACACACACACACAAACACACACGGACAGGTGTTTTCCACGCTGCTGTAAAGCGATGGTCTTCCGAGAGCCATAAAGAATTGCAGGCATTTGCCTCGGTCTGCCATCGCTGCTGTTTTCATCCCCCATTCAAGGACTCTCTGCATTTGCTGAGCTGCGGCCTTCAGCTGAATCTCAATGAAAATATCTGATTTTGGTCCTGAACTTTGAAACCTGAACTTATGTACTTGGGGGATCGGAGCTGTTTGTGTAACCTTGGGCCTGTACTGTAGCGGCGCATCTATGTACCAAGCAGACTGGAAATTGGATTTTAGCATTTCAGCTTTTACATTTGATTTTCATACTTTATCAAAGACTCTTATTAGAGTAAGGCTATGTTCAGACACAGTGGAAAAATCTGTAGCGAAAAAGACCTTAATAGGAAGTGGGGAAAAGATCAAGCTCAAAAAGGTTGGAATAGACCAGACTAGATCAATAGTGCACCAACCAAATCGGTGCATTCGGAAGACAGGAGACAGGTTTGGTATCAGATGATAATCATAGAATGGGAAATCACAGTCTATCCGCTGCGCATATTGTTCTGTAGTGTTTGGGTGGGATTTGCTAAAGTCCTATCTACCTTACAGTGACTGTATCCGCTGCGCATATTGTTCTGTAGTGTTTGGGTGGGATTTGCTATAGTCCTATCCACCTTGCAGTGACTGTATCCGCTGCGCATATTGTTCTGCAATGTGTCAATGGGATTTGCTATAGTCCTATCCACCTTGCAGTGACTGTATCCGCTACGCATATTGTTCTGCAATGTGTCAATGGGATTTGCTATAGTCCTATCCACCTTGCGGTGGACTGTATCCACTGCGCATATTGTTCTGCAGTGTGTCAGTGGGATTTGCTAAAGTCCTATCCACCTTGCAGTGACTGTATCCGCTGCGCATATTGTTCTGCAATGTGTCAATGGGATTTGCTAAAGTCCTATCCACCTTGCAGTGACTGTATCCGCTGCGCATATTGTTCTGCAATGTGTCAATGGGATTTGCTATAGTCCTATCCACCTTGCAGTGACTGTATCCGCTGCGCATATTGTTCTGCAATGTGTCAATGGGATTTGCTAAAGTCCTATCCACCTTGCAGTGACTGTATCCGCTGCGCATATTGTTCTGCAATGTGTCAATGGGATTTGCTAAAGTCCTATCCACCTTGCAGTGACTGTATCCGCTGCGCATATTGTTCTGCAATGTGTCAATGGGATTTGCTAAAGTCCTATCCACCTTGCCGTGACTGTATCCGCTGCGCATATTGTTCTGCAATGTGTCAATGGGATTTGCTAAAGTCCTATCCACCTTGCAGTGACTGTATCCGCTGCGCATATTGTTCTGCAATGTGTCAATGGGATTTGCTAAAGTCCTATCCATCTTGCAGTGACTGTTAAATGACACATTTTTATCCACGTGAGGCCCCGGACTAAAAGAGATGTGAATGGCACAAAAATTACCAATTAATAATCAGTTTGTCTAAGTGGCCCCGTCCTTTATATACAAGTGGCTGGCATGAGACCACGGCGGCCAATCGGTAGTCTCGGTGGTCATACTACTGGCATCATGGCTGTCATAGCTGAGCGACAATGCCAGTATTACGACATGCGATACTGATGGACTCCTGTAGTCACGTGTCGACTGTTCGTAAACAAAGACAGCAAGCATTGCTGGAGCTTCTGTGCTGGATCGGTGGTGGATATTTTTTTTAATTTTAAGGAATTTTTGTCTTTTTACACGTTTTTTCAGGAACATGAAACCCCTTTCGTATGTTGGAGTATTTTACATGTATGATATTCTTTATATGCGCTTTTCATCATTCCGTTTACTATATAGTTACAATTTTAATTAAAATGTCCAGGGTCTGGATTGGTATCACACATCATAACACATACAAACCATGTCTGACCGAGCTTGGAACAGCCTCGGGCCTTTAGTAAACAGGTTTTAGCGGTCTTGCAGAAAATAGTCTCCGAGAAGTTCATCTGATAAGGGATTGTGCAATCTCCACATCTTGTATCTTCAGTCCATTAGATGGAAGACAAACTGCCCCCTTGTCTGCTACATAAACACCATTCAATGATGCATTAGCCAAAACATTTCACGTGACAGCGCTATGTTTACACCAGCCTGACAGCGGCCATTTATAATCCGTCACATCTCCTATTTACTCACTTAAAACAATGACATGGCCAGTGGCCATATTTGCTTCTGCCTTGCCATTGGCAATTAATAGGGTAAATACAATGTAAGGCTAGTTATACAGGTACAGGGCAAAAACAAGCGCATGGAGTATATATCGTATCCAGTGTCCACTAGTATGGTGAGAAGGGATTATAGGGACAGTTACTGTAATAGGTTGTATAAGGCGATGTGTACACGAGCGTGTATATGTACGGGTCCGTGAGAACCGGACATGATATCCATGGGCCATATATGCCCTCCTTGGAACCATATATTTAATGAATGAGTCCTTCACGAACTGTCATGATTCTGTCTCTGTGCTCACGACCCCATACGGACCTGTGATAATACAAATCCATGTGTATGGGACCATAAGAATAGAATGGGTCCGATAAGAACACGGCACACTAACATAGCACATGTATACAGGTCCATATAGCAGGCCGTGATTGAACAGTATGGACATGTGACACCCGTGACTCCATGGCCCCATTCTCTGCTCTGGGCAAGTCCAGGCTGCAAAAGGCACAGGCATAGGATCTGTCTTGCATTTTGCATCCATGGGCCCGTGATAAGATGCAGATGTGTGTATGCGGCCATAGAAATCAATGGGTCAGTGTGCTAGCTTTGCAAAAACAAACAAAGCACACAGTGGTGTAAATGGAGTCACATTGTATTCCTAGAAAATATGCCAAACATAGCCATTATAAGGGAGTTGGGGTTGTTGTTATTGGGACATGGCCTGTCTTTTTTTTTTTACTTTTTGGAAAATGCAAATGAGCCTTTGCTCCCCTATCGGTACAGTAGCATGCATGCTATTTAGAGATTGGAATGTTTCCAGATCTAATGGCATCACCATGTTACCCTCTAGAGTAGACCATGGGCACCTTATGGCTCAGGCCTGGCGTGAAAGGAAAGGTAGAAGTGTGTGTGGAGTGGTGGGAATTCTGTGACCCTTATAGATACTATGTAACACTAAGGCGGCATTGTATAGCATTTATGGGCGCTATGTGACACTACGGGAGTATTATATAGTATTTATGGGTACTATATGACACTAAGGGAGTATTGTATAGCATTTATGGGTATTATGTGACATTAAGGGAGCTCTGTATAGCATTTATGAGTACTGTATGGCACTAAGGTGTTTGGAAAGTAAAGTGACAGATTATGGAACAAATAGAAAAAAAAAAACTTGAGAGTCTTCAGTAGGTGATACCTTTTTTAATGGCTAACTCATAATGATGACAGAATATAATGTTTCGAGGCTCTTTGGTTTCTTCTTCAGATATAACTAAAAACAATTTTCTGAAGGCTGCATATTTATGTACAACAGGACACATAGGGATAGGATTTCAGGACGGAGGGCGGAAGAGGCTTATTAGTATATACATGTAAACAATTCACAGTTCCCATGTTCTTATCTTTATGGCTGTCTTAGTTCAGTGATTTCTATAGAATGACATGAACCCATGTGAGACATTCATTCCATTCTCCAGAGTGTTAAATAGGGTCATTGCTCTTGTACTCATAAATCCATCGCTCTTTCCTTGATTTAAAATTCCATCTTAAAACCAAAATTTTCATGTGATCAGTGATATTATGATCTTCATTGCAGAAATGTTTTGGCACAGGAAGGTCCATTCTTCGTTCTCTAATTGTATGGTGATGTGAATTAATTTTCATTCTGAGCTTCTGACCGGTCTCTCCAACATACAGATTTTCAGTGGAAGATTTGGTGCACAATATTAAATACACTACATTAGGTGTGTTACAGGTGAACGTACCTGGGATTTTATATTCCCTGTTAGAGTTTGGTATCTCTATCCTGTCAGTGGTCAGTATGTGAGGGCAGGTTTTGCACCTTTTCTGTCTACATGGAAATGTTCCTGTGTTAGTTGGAGGTGACAGTGAGCTGCTGACAACCATATTCCTGAGGTTTGGTGGCTGTCTGTAGCACAGGAGAGGGGGATCTGGAAATATGGATTTTAGACGGTGGTCCTTTTGCAGTAGTGGATGTAATTTGCGTGTGATTCCTCTCAGCGTGTCCAGGTGGGGGTTATATGTGACGACCAGGGGCACCCGATTGTTTTCCTGTTTGGTATTGTATTTTAATAAATCCGATCTTGGTATTCTGGTGGCCCTGGTGATTTGGTTTTCAACTGCTCTTGGATGGTAACTCTGCCTCAAGAACGTGTTTTTGAGGCCTCCAAGGTGTTTGTCTCCATCTGCAGGGTTTGAACATATGCGATGATATCTGATGGCCTGGAACAAATAGGGGAACTTATAGCCACGAAGAGGGATATTTATAAAGACTGTTGTTTTTAAAGCCAGTTTTTTTATCTCCTCCGCAGGCAAAGTATGCAGGACCTAGCACCAAGATATTGTATGGCTAACGTTACGACAATCCATTGAGTCCTTGAGCCATGTGGGGAGACGGCGCCATAAAGGATACAAGCAAAATGTCACATTACATAATGAAGGGGCACAAAAGGCCGACCCCCATTAACATCTATGATGACAGAGTGGTAGATAGCAAAACCAGTACAACATGGGTAAGCCATTATTTATCTCTTGGGATGCTGGGTCCACTAGTCAAGGACCATAGTGAATACACGTAAACCTTTATAACAAGACCACATCTAAACTAATATTGTCTCTTATATCATCACATATTATATATATATATATATATATATATATATATATATATATATATATATATATGTTAAACAGGGTCGATGGAAAGTATAATTTGCCCTGCAAAAAACAAGCCCCATACAGCTATGTGAATAGAAAAATAAAAAAGTTATGTTGTTTGGAAGCCAGGGAGTAAAAAACAAATATGAAAAACTTGTATATGGGGCACCCCTTGCATTGCGTGGGGCATTTAAAGGGCACCCTTTACTTAAATTATTTCCTTACCTTGTGTATTTACTTCCATCTGAAAGACAAAAAATTAGTTTATTTTTATAAAACCAAAAAGTTGAAAAAAAAAAAACAAAAACCAGTGTGTGCGAGTGAATGAGATGTGCTTTCCAGTGTGGGCTGCACAATGAGTGGGATCACAGCTGAATAGAGATATGTAACCTCTACCTGTTGTGAAAAACACACGGCCAATTCACTGGAACATTTTACAGTAATTATGACATGTGTGTGCGGGAAACAAGCGTAGGAACAATCATAAAGATGTACGAGCACGAGGAAGTGCATGAAAATAAATACAGAAAATTATGCAACAATGGAGATCATCAGCTGACGCTACTTGTACAGGAATACAGCTTAGACTACCTACTGTGCCTAGATGAAGCAGCCAACTAGTCTGTAAGCCGGGCTTAAAGGGGATTTCTCATCTCTCCTGATGTGTCTGTTTTAGTACGCCATTGTATTCTCCATAATATAGATATTCTAGATCCTATGTTTTGTAACTCTATATTGTGCCGTTCCTCTGTTATTCCTCCTAGAAGTTTAGATAAAATGTCAATTTGGATTTACCGGTTGGAAATGTATCTGTTTACAGAATGCGAATAGATACATTGGATTTACCAGTTGGAAATGTATCTATTCGCAGACTGAGAATAGATACATTGTCAATTAGTTCATACATTTCTAGAAGGAGTAACACGAATGGTAGAATTAAGAGTTATAAGAAAAGATGATCCAGAATTGCTATGGGGGGGGGAGGTATTTATTGAGACACGGTAGAAGTAGTCATGGCCTTCTTTAAGATTCCATTAAGACCCCATGCACGTGACCGATTGTGCTTCCGATGCGCTAGTATGACACTTGAAATGACATCCAAGAGCATACCATCATGCATTCACCTCTATGGGGGTTTCCAATCTCTTCCGTTCCGATGACACAATTGATTATAAAGTAGTTGTATCCTGCTCCATGTCAATGGAACGGAATGAATTGGAAGCCCCTATAGAGGTGAAGACATCACAGACTGCATTAGGATGTCACATGGATGCTACTCCGAGCATTATCCGACTACATTCGCTCGATTGTGTGTATGAGGCCTAAAGGTCTGGGCTATCTTGTGGCCTATCTTTGGGATGCACTGCCCATAGAGCCAGAAGCAAATGGCTCTGTACACTGTATAGTGACCATTGACTATATAGCACAGGGATCGGACACAGTCCCAAGCGGCTGATCCGCCCCTTCCACCGGATCCAATTATTTTGATCTATCCTAAACCAGAAAAAAATTGTGGAAAAGCGTTTTAAGGGACCTGTCCCATCACATTAAAGCTAGGTCAGACATGACATCGTCACTACCGACCCATTAACCAGTGGCTCAGCGGTTAACACTGCAGCCTTGCAGCCAGGGGTGAACCATGATTTTTTGCCGCCTGAGGCGGACGTCAGAAAGCCGACACCCCCCCCCCAGGAGGGGGTGGAGTGGAGGGGTGGGGCCAAACGGAAGGGGGCAGGGCTGAGCAGAGGGGCGGGGCCGAGCGGAGTGAGCATCTTTAGCAGGCAGAGAGCAGGCAGGGAGAGGACCTGCTCTCTGCCTGAGCGTGAGGGGCGGCCGCTGGAGCAGCACTGCTCCAGCGGCCTCCCCAATCCACCGCTCAGTGACGGTGACCCTAAGCCAGTCCAGGACAGCTTGTCCTGGACTGGCTTAGGTCAGCAAAAATGTTGCCCTCCCCGGGGCCCTGGCATAGCGCCGCCTGAAGCGGTCGCTTCAGGTCGCCTCATGGGAGGTGCGGCGCTTCTTGCAGCGCTGGAGTCTTGGGTTCAAATCTGGCCAAGAACAACATCTGTAAGGAGTTTGTATGTTCTCCTTGTGTTTGTGTGGATTTCCTCCCATACTCCAAAGACATACTGATAGGAAAAATGTAGATCATTAGCCGTATATGGGGCGCACAATCTGCAAAAAAAGCATTATTTAGCTATAGGGAAACGTATTGCCTGCTATTCAAACTAATGGCCGACCATGTAATATGTGGCTTATCAGGGTCCACCAATGGGCTTTTCCAGCCGCCAGACCTCTGTTTTCAGGAGGCAGTTATGTGATGTCATTGTGATGTCACATCATCTGACCATGAGTTCATAGCATAGTGTTCCCTTGATATTCACCCAACACAAATGGGAATCCCAAATCCCAGCGGTAAAGGCTATTTTAGGTATAATTATACAAAGGTACAGCAAAATGGCCAAGGACTTTAATAATAAGAGTCTGCCTGCTAACACCCCAAGGGGAGCTTAAATACATGATTTCGGGTGGGGGGATTTGGGGGTCAATCACTGCGATCCCCACCAACTTTTACAACAGGGGTCCAAAGCCCACTGAAGAGGGGTCTGAGTAGAGCGTTGCGGCTCCATAAAAAGTCTATGGCACTGCCGGAGCTGGCCAAGTACTTTACTATATAAATAAACACGCCCTCCACAGTATATGCAAGGAGAGTATTTATTTATACAGAGGACAGGGCAAGGTGAGACACAAGACTGTCATGATCTGGAAGAAGCAGACGAGTAAAACTCAAGAAATCTCTGCAAGACAAGACCCCAAGTCGCCACTTGAGTTGCAGAATTTTTACATCTTTTAGATGGTTTATCCTTAAGATAGGTCATCGAGTTTAGTTCGGCAGGGTTCCTACTAACATGGCGAAGTTGGATGACCCCATTAACCCTTACAGTAAAAGGACGTGACATAGCGGTAGTGGCGGTTCCGATTAGCTGATCAGCAGTTCTTTTTGGTGAAACGTTTCGAAACCCTCCAGACTGAAGACTCCAGGGCACCATATAGTCATTCCGTAAGATAGAGTTTTAGTCATACCGTACAGTCTCGTGTATCTTTTTGATCGCGCCTGAGACATCAATCAATGTTGACTCACCACAATGATAATCTTTACGAGATTTTCCAAAGCAGTCTCCTCCTCTTCCCTCTAGATACCCAAACACGTTACAGTATGGAACAAATCTGTCTTGTTCTGAAGCTTCGCTTGGTTTCACTGCACCATGCATGGGCAGCCCCAAAATTACCACTCAGGCTTAACCCACTTGAATATCATTCAGGCATGCCTAGATGGCCCAGCTGGCCATGTACTATGAGCAAATAGACCACATTCATTTCTGCAGGGGTGACAATCAGTTGATCACCGTGAAAATAAGAAGATTGCAGAGGATAGGCAATTTCCCTACAGTGCCTCTGCAGGTGAAGTGAGGCATTACACAGTACTCAGTGAAATCAATGGGTAATGTCTAGAGATGAGCGAACAGTGTTCTATCGAACACATGTTCGATCGGATATCAGGGTGTTCGCCATGTTCGAATCGAATCGAACACCGCGTGGTAAAGTGCGCCAAAATTCGATTCCCCTCCCACCTTCCCTGGCGCCTTTTTTGCACCAATAACAGCGCAGGGGAGGTGGGACAGGAACTACGACACCGGGGGCATTGAAAAAGATTGGAAAAAGTCATTGGCTGCCGAAATCAGTTGACCTCCATTTTAGACGAATAGTGGATTTCAAATCCGGGTCATATGAGAATGTGAACTTTGTGACTATGAGACAGGGATAGCTGTACAGGCAGGGATAGCTAGGGATAACCTTTATTTAGGGGGGGAATGTTATTAAAAATAACTTTTTGGGGCTCTATCGGGTGTGTAATTGTGATTTTTGTGAGATAAACTTTTTCCCATAGGGATGCATTGGCCAGCGCTGATTGGCCGAATTCCGTACTCTGGCCAATCAGTGCTGGCCAATGCATTCTATTAGCTTGATGAAGCAGAGTGTGCACAAGGGTTCAAGCGCACCCTCGGCTCTGATGTAGCAGAGCCGAGGCTGCACAAGGGTTCAAGCGCACCCTCGGCTCTGATGTAGGAGAGCCGAGGGTGCACTTGAACCCTTGTGCACTTGAACCCTTGTGCACCCTCGGCTCTGCTACATCAGAGCCGAGGGTGCGCTTGAACCCCTGGTTCTAGTGCACATCTGATGTAGCAGTGCCGAGTGTGCATCAGATGTGTAGTTGAGCAAAACTGACTCAGCACTGCTAAGTCTCTGCATTCGCATAGGAATGCATTGGCCAGCCTTCGGCCAATCAGCGCTGGCTCTGCCGGAGGAGGCGGAGTCTAAGGTCGGACCTGAATGGAGACTGGTGTGGAGCGATCTTAGACTCCGCCTCCTCCAGCAGAGCCAGCGCTGATTGGTCGAGTTCCGTACTCTGGCCAATCAGCACTGGCCAATGCATTTCTATGGGGAAAAGTTAGCTTGCGAAAATCGCAAACTGACAGGGATTTCCATGAAATAAAGTGACTTTTATGCCCCCAGACATGCTTCCCCTGCTGTCCCAGTGTCATTCCAGGGTGTTGGTATCATTTCCTGGGGTGTCATAGTGGACTTGGTGACCCTCCAGACACGAATTTGGGTTTCCCCCTTAACGAGTTTATGTTCCCCATAGACTATAATGGGGTTCGAAACCCATTCGAACACTCGAACAGTGAGCGGCTGTTCGAATCGAATTTCGAACCTCGAACATTTTAGTGTTCGCTCATCTCTAGTAATGTCACAAAAACAAGGCCTATTATAGTTACACAGATGGAAATTGAAAGCTCATAGACTATAACGGGATCCGTGTAGATTGTGAACTACTTTCCTGTCCACATGATCCCTGCGGAGATCTGGCGGCAAGCACACGGACCCCATTATAGTCTATGGGGTCCATGTGCTTTCACTGCACAGCGCCTGCAGTTGCTTTCAGTATTCCGTCGGGGGAGGAGTCCTCATGCAGACTGCCCCGGACGGAATACCAACGCAGATGTGATCAAGGCCTTAGATGGACACTGGTCTGCCAACAATTATCTAAAGTAAATGGCTACCTTAAGGCTATGTTCACACGAATACTATACAAATGATCCCACTCACCTACAATGGGGGCCATAGCGAGTAGAGTTGAGCGAGTACTATTTGAAACTGCCGTTTCGAATAGCATGCTCCCATAGCAATGAATGGAGGCGGCTGAACTGCAAGGGGTTAAGCGGCTGCGTCCATTCATTGCTATGGGAGCGAGGTAATCGAAATGGCAGTTTCGAATAGTACTCGCTCATCTCTAGTTGAGACTATTCTTGGCTTTAGATCAAAAAACGCAGCAAAATCTGCAACAGACAAGCAGCTGTTTCGCAATGTAACTGACAGGTCATAAAGGAAAACACAAAGTTGTTATGGGACAATCTCTTTAACCTCCAATATCTTATGTCATGTTACACTTTTATTACATCGTATACTCTATTTTAGCCTAACGGGTCCGAACCATGGGAAACTAGCCCTGCGGCCTGGCCAATGTAACTCAAATGTTGCAAAGGGATGCAAATGGGGGCGCTTTGCATGCGATTTCCCTTCCTTTTATCCTGGGTAATGTAACTGTTTCACAATCACTAGTTTTTACAAGGTTGTATTCATTAGGATCAATCTGTGCAAATGTTACAAACAGGTTCTATCTAATGTCGCGGCTCTGTCACCTTCCTGCAATATTAATAGAAAGCCAAGACAAAGCTTCCCCGGCGGCCTGTGCCTGGCTCTGGATAGACAGGTTCCCATAACAGGTCAAGCAACAACAATGTCACTCAACACAGCGAGGTGTCACCTTACTGATCTGAAGTCGGTGTCATTGACAGAACACAATCCTCCATGCTCCGACTCATCTGCTTCTCCTTGCCTGCACTCACTTTATAGTCGATGACTGTGCACTTAGCGGATTGCACATAGAATACGTTTCCAATATATTTCTATAATTGCTCTAATATATATTAAAGGGATGATCTATCCTTAGGGTTGGTTGGGATCTGACACCTTGGACCGTCGCAGATTGGCTGATTGAAGAGACCACAGCGCAGTGTCCTCTTCACTGAATACCAAGCATGGAGCAAGGTGCACATATCCTAGGGACTATGCTTGGTATTGCAGCTCAGCTCCATTTACTTAGTTGGGACTGAGCTGCAGCTTTATCATGTGACCGATGAATGTGACATCTTCGGCACAGGGAAGAGGCCACATTGCTCAAGTATGACCCCCCCAACAATCACCTATTGATGACTTACCCTAATAATTAAGACTCAGAAAATCCCTTTAAGGGCTCGTAACCATGACCGTATGCATTGTCAATGTGTTAGTTGTATTTTTTATTGTTAACACATTGACAATTATATCCTAGGGCTTCATACAACCATGTATTATCACCAGCCTGTGTATGGGGACGTGAGCCCCGGGGCAAAACCCAGGACCGCTCCTATTCCTCTCCCGTTTGTGGCCCAGGCTCACTACAGTAAATGAATGCATCTGTGCAGGCCCAGGAGACACGGAGACATCATCCATGTACTGACCGTGCTGGACACATGCTGACCAAACGTGACTGTGATCATGAGGTCTAAGTCTGAGGCCACACGTGGCAGCTACATAGTGGAAGCAAATGCAGCAAAGTCAATGAGATTTCATCCACACGTTGCAGAAAATAATGCTGTGATTACAGATTTTAGTCCCAAGCCAGGCAAAAATTCTGTTGCAGGTTTTTACTACGGATTTTATCCCTTTCAATGCAGCAGGGGTGAAATCCACAACAAAATTCATATGTGACACCAGCAAGCTAGCTGCAAATTTACCAGGAACTTTTATCTACACTTTTTAGGTCCATCGATTTTGTTGCAAAAACATATGTACTGTATATACAGTAATATCAGGAGTCCCTTATTTTGCTCATTTGTTGAGTGCCAACATAGTTCATAGGATAGGCTTGAAGTAGCAGCGGTGCAAATATTAGCACAGGTTCCACTTTACAGACTGGTGACGCCACGTGCATCGGTCACATGACCTGTTTGCTGCTCAGTCCCATTTAAGCGGATGGAACTGAGCTGCAATACCAAACACAGCCACTATGAAATGTGTATTCAGTGAACACTACAGTCTCTCCAAGCAGCTGATCTGTAGTAGTCCCACATGTTGCACTCCCACTGATCAGATATTGATGAAAAACTTCAGGGCTAGTAGTGCATCATTGGAGGTGAAATAGTAGTTAAAGGGGTTTAATGGGATTGGCCATTTATATTTGATCATAGAGGATACTAAAGCCCTGCCCTTATAGAGTGCGGGATACTACAGCCCTTCTCCTATACAGTGGGGTTACTGCAGCCCTGATCCTATACAGTGGGGGTACTACAGCCCTGATCCTATACAGTAGGGGTACTGCAGCCCTGTCTTTATATAGTGGGGGATACTACAGCCCTTCTTGTATACAGTGGGGGTACTACAGCCCTGATCCTATACAGTAGGGGTACTGCAGCCCTTCTATACAGTGGGGATACTACAGCCCTGCCCTTATATAGTGGGGGATACTACATCCCTTCTCGTATACAGGGGGGTCCTGCAGTCCTGCTCCTATACAGTGGGGGTACTGCAGCCCTTCTCCTATACAGTGGGGTTACTGCAGCCCTGATCCTATACAGTGGGGGTACTGCAGCCCTTCTCCTATACAGTGGGGTTACTGCAGCCCTTCTCCTATACAGTGGGGGATACTACAGCTCTTCTCCTATACAGTGGGGGGTACTGCAGCCCTGATCTTATATAGTGGGGGATACTACAGCCCTTCTTGTATACAGTGGGGGTACTGCAGCCCTGATCCTATACAGTGGGGGTCCTGCAGTCCTGCTCCTATAAAGTAAGGGTTAATAGGAGCAGAATGCTTCCGGCCTAGTCCATTGCAAAATATTCCAGTGCCCAAAAGGAGCTGAATCAGCTGATCTGTGCCAGGTCTAGTGTCAGAGCCGCATGGATATAATAATGGCCTATCCTGTGCATACACCATTAGTAAATCTAAAAATTATTGGGGCCGCAAAATTCCTCTAAGGTCTATTACATAGGCTGATAAAGAGGAGGACGAGCTCCAATTGACCATATAACACAACACCAGCACTCATTTGCACTTGCCTTCTCCATTGGCCATTGCAAACTAGGGACCCGACTGACCACGCGCGACCCCCATTGCTATATTTTGGCTCAATTCGATAACACAACCTAGGATGGCATCACTATAACCTCAAAAACTACACCGCATACAAAAAACATCCCAAACTTTTTGCTATTTACAGGCCCTACCCCTCTTGTCCTACCTAAGTGGTGACAATAGCGAAATGGGTTGGTCGGTCCCAAAGACTACAGGTTTCAGCTTGACCTCTCCTCATGTATGTTTAGCCATATTGACACAAAGGAAACCAATTAAAACTTATCAGTATGTTGTGAGAGCACACAGACCTAGGAGAACATCCTTACTCCATGGTAGTGACACGTAGACCCTACAGAACAGGGGGAGAGTTCACCAATCATCACCAACACCGAACATTCGACTCTTACTAAGAATGTGACCAAACTGGACTCTGACCCTTCTGCAAGGATTACAAACCAGCCATCTTAAAACAAACACCCATCACTTGGCTCTCCGGTGTTGAGCAGGTTAATGGTTTTTGCATTAGCGACCAATTCAATTAGTTACCAGGAGACGTCTATTGCGATGAATATTCCGCTCTATGCCGTATTGCAGATCTATGCAGAGTTTGCATTCGTCGGGCGCAGAATTTACAGCAAAAGCAAAAATTCAATTACCCAAACATACATGTATTGATGATGAAATCTCCGGGCCCATGCATTAGCCATTGCTATGGAAATGAATGGAGGTGAAGCAACATTTATACATCCATTGTTCCCCGGGAGCAGGATGAGGGATATATCATCCTCGGCTGGAGCAGCCTGTGGAGCATATGCTGAACCTCACAAGCTACTTAGTGGATTAATCGGCCCACCCATGGGGTGTAATCTTTTATGTTTTTCAATTTAAAGATTTTATCCCAGCCATGTTCAAGTACATGTCTGAAGGATCCACCGGCTCGGCTGCCCTCCCGGACTTAATCCGGCTTCAAACCCCTTAACCTATTCACTGCTTCTATTTCTGTCCCTTGTTTTATGTGTTGGCAAACAGAGGAGCGACTCACAATGGAAACGTCTACATTGTAGAGCATTGTTCTTTGTGGAAAAGTCTCATTACCATTGTAATTCGTGTTTTATTGAAGTCGCATCAAAGTCCTTCCCCGTAGGCACCAAAATTGGAATTTTTTTATATCCTGTATAGAGAAGATATCTGCACATAGAAGTTCATGAATGTATCCAAAAACAGAAGAGCGGTCCATGGCAAGTCTGGGAGGTTTTACTGTAACAGTTTGGCTAAAATCCCACGTCAGGGGTGGATCCAGGGCCGGGCGAGCTGGCCAACCGCCCGGGGCCCCACGCCTAGCAGGGCCCCGTGGCGCGGCCCGGCCCTAACAAAACGGTTCCGGTCGGCATGCCCCGATTTCAACTCATCGGCGTCCTACGGACGGACACTGGGGCAAATGAAGGGGGGGAACGGCATGACACTGGGGAAGATGAAAGGGGGAAAACGGCATGACACTGGGGCAGATGAAGGGGGGAGAGAACAGCATGACACTGGGGCAAATGAAGGGGGGGGAGAACGGCATGACACTGGGGCAGATGAAGGGGGGAGAGAACAGAATGACACTGGGGCAAATGAAGGGGGGGAAATGGCATGACACTGGGGCAGATGAAGGGGGGAGAGAACAGTGTGACACTGGGGCAAATGAAGGGGGGGAGAACGGCATGACACTGGGGCAGATGAAGGGGGGAGAGAACAGAATGACACTGGGGCAAATGAAGGGGGGGGGAGAACGGCATAGAAGCGCCAGACCCCCCAGTAAGTAGGGCCCTGCCAAAGTCAATTGCCTAGGGCCCCGCAAACCCTGGATCTGCCACTGTCCCATGTTGTGGCAAATGAGGCTTTTTTGGTTGCAGATTTTGCTGCGGTTTTTTGTGACAAAGCCAGGAGTGGATTGAGATGATAAGAACTTCCTATATATTTTGTATTCCTTTTGTAGCCATTCTTGGCTTTGGCTATTAAAACAAAGCAAAATCTGCAACAAAAAAAGTTGCGTTTCGGCAATGTGGGGCCTTAGGGAATTCAGGCTGGACAATCCTATCCATACATTGGATGGATTTCCCGGGACAAACCAAGCCAAGACGCCTTGATCTATGACACTGGGTGTCCCTGACTCCTCAAGGCTCTACTGTCCTATATTGTATTCGTTATGAACATCGGCAGGGACTCATGATGCAAGGAGTCCCGGTCTATTGACTGGATTTGGACTGGGAAATCTGTCCAATGTATGGCTCAGATTTTCTAGCCCAAGCTCCCTTGAGTGCATGGAGCCTAAAAGCCCCTAAATACAGAGACAAAAAGTTGTCAACCTGCTGATTTGGGAAGGATCTTTTGATTATCTTTTGCTTAGGAGACATCATCATCATCGGGGTAAGGAAGGATCAGGCATATTGATTTTCCACACCTGATCTTTTTTCTCAGGGGCGATAAGATGCCACCAAAGTTGTCTGGCAGTAGCTTTCTCTCCTCTACTGGTTGGCGAGCCGAGTGTGCATGTGTATTGAGGGGGGCAGGAGTGTTTGACAGCTGATGAGGTGTATTAGGAACTGTCACTCATACACTATGAACACCATAGTTGCTGGGATTCCTCAGGAGGATTTTTAGGGTTCCTCCATGGTAATAAAATTGGGAATTGCTGCATAAGATTAAAGTCATGGCAGATTTGTTGCAGAAATTTCTGTTTCGGTCCCATTTACGTGACTGGAATTTGCAGAAGTCCAGGATCTTGCAGAAGGAACAAACTAATTCAGATGAATTAAACAGATTTTCAGTGTCCACCACCACCATGATACAAAGCACAATGAGAATGTAATGTACGTCACTTCTGTAGATTTGGAGGAAAACAACCTTTAAGTTGAATGATGCAGTTGGTGCACTGGGGGCGGGACTAACACTTCCTGAGACACTTGTCTTGCCAATCAGACCCCCACTACATCCTGTCTGCACTACCCGGGGCAGTCAAGAGTTGATCCTTCCACTGATATGACATTACCCAACTTATCTGAGGTGCAAATCCAGTGCCCCCAGGGCTGAAGACCCGCCCCCTGTGCACCAACTTCAAAGTTGGTTTTCTCCAAATCTACAAAAGCGACCTACAGAACAAAGGTTGGTTGCTAATCACTGTAATGTGCTCTGTAATGCGGTCCTAGCAGTTGAATAGGCTTGGGGGAGGGGGTAGACTCCCTTTAAGCCCTTCATAGGAGATGTAAGGTGTCAATAGGATGGTATTCCTTGACTGTCCTACAATTACTCTTTCCACGTATGCAAAATTGTCTTTTGAATAGGTGGCATAGCCTGGAAAATATTCTCAACATTAGGCTCGGATTGGACAAATTTATCATAGAAGTATAAAATTCCTATTATAACCACAAAGTAAGTTCACGAGACGTTTGCTCCTCAACCACAACTCTACTTGCTTTCAATTTTAACCACAAGACTATGTTCGGCTCATTTGACATCTCAATGTACATAATGGGGAATATTCAAGGCCAATCCGAGATGGTCTGAGAGTAGACATCCGTATGGGGCAAAATACATGAGGCTTAAGTGGTGTGATTCCTAAGTGTAGACCCCTGTGAGATGCATCTACGACTGCCCTGCTCCTTGGAGCCTTGTTCTTGCCACTCAGACCCCTATCATCTCCTGTCTGTGCCTCCCCATGCAGTAAGAGTTGGTCCTCCCACTGGTATGACATCACCCAGCGCAGTGCTCCCAGAGATGAAGCCCCGCCCACAGTGCACCAACTACCTCATTTACATATCACATCAAAGATCATTTTCTCCAAATCAAAGCAAAGTGACCTAGGTATTACAAAAATATGTTGTTTACCAGAGTAATGTGATCTGTAATGTGGTGGTGACAGCTGAATATGCTTGGGGGGAGGTGGTGGTGGTGTTTTTGATGTATGTTGATTCAGAGGGAAGGAGGGTTAAAAGTTCCTTGGTCTTCATTATATCCAACCCCATATGATCCATTTTGCAGCCTTGCTATAAATAAAGGAAGAACACGCTACCCAAGCTCAAGACCAACGGACAAACCAGACAAAAGTGCTATAGAACAAGTAATAGTAGAAAAAATGGTAAAATACGGTAATATTGTATAAAACAAAGTGCAACTCAGAGTAGTAAGTACAATGTGCAAGACAATATAGTAAGGCAGTACCATGTACAAAATAATGCAGTAAAGTAATACAATGTATAACACGATATTGGAAAGGTATACAGTGTATAATGTAGTATATAATATAATAAAGTAGTATGACGCACAATACAATATACCGGTAGTAAAGTAGTAGAATGTACAATATAGTAAAGTAATACAATGTGCCAATACAATATAATAAAGTAGTACAAAGCACAATGCAATATACCGGTAGTAAAGTAGTGGAATGTACAATATAGTAAAGTAATACAATGTATAATACAATATGATAGAGTTGTAGAATATACAATATAGTAAAGTAGTACAATGTATAATACAATATATTAAGGTAATACAATGTATAATAGACTATAATAAAGTAACACACTATAATAAATGAGTACATTGTACAATATAATATCCTGAATGTGGGAATCCTAGTAAGAAAGAAACTGACTATGAAACTGGGACTTCCCCACAAACCGAAGGCCTTGTTTGAGTCACAGCACGACAGATGGGCCCGGCGCTGAATATTCACAGGCCTAGATTTCCTGGTCTTGGCCTTTTATACAATATTATACACAATCATCAGACATAACAAGTCTAGAAGATTCCATAACCAAAAGAGCAAACGGGTCTGGGGGTGGTGAACAACAATGTAATAAAAGTGCACAAATTCAGAAAGACTGGATATACTTGAATGGTCTTATATAACCATCAGGCGTGATCTGGGAGGTGACGAAACTCTGTCACAAAATCTCCCTATAAGGGCAGCACCATAAAGACAAGCACTGTGCACATGTCCGGGGCTTCTGCCCAATTCCTGCATGTTAGGACATCGTCATTTATTTTACAGGGAGTTTATCACCTCCCCCAGCCACCATTGTGCTGTACATAATTCAATTTCAACCGCATGGATACAGAGAAATTATGTTTTATTCCATATGCAAATTAGGAACTTGGAGCACTGGGGGCGTTACCTACAATCTCAGAGCAATGCTGTAGAAAACACGACCCCTGGTGTAGGTACTGCGGCCCCCGGGCCTTCCTTATCACCAAATCATCCACCAAATACCGCTCTTGTAGTCCTCATGTGTGCAGCGTGATCAGACACCATAGACTTCGTTTTTATGTCCACTGTGTTATATTTTATTCTCCTTGAAGTGGCCACTGTAGGGGAAATGTCTGGGCAGACGCAGAATATGAAGAATAGAGACAGAACTGAGATTAAGTTATGTAGCAATTGGTACTTTATTCAGACTGACATATTGATGGATATAGACAGAGGAAGAGATAAGAGAGATAGACAAAATAGAGATAGGCTAGATAGGTACTATATATAGAATGTGTATATGTAGATAGATAGATAGATAGATAGATAGATAGATAGATAGATAGATAGATAGATAGATAGATATTGACTGTCATTAATTGACTACTGACATATAAGTTTTCTTTTAGGTCCTCAGTGTCTCTCACACTCCAGTAACACACAGATATGACTCATTTATCCAGTGGCGTAACTAGGAATGGCGGGGCCCCGAGGCGAACTTTTGACATGGCCCCCACCCCCCAACCGATATCGACGTTGAAGATCTCGACCGACCCCCTCCTCCGCACTCTATTATGTCCCTTAGTAAGCCCTGCACACAGTATTATCCCCCATAGTGGCCCCTGCACACACTATTATCCCCCATAGTGGCCCCTGCACACAGTATTATCCCCCATAGTGGCCCCTGCACAGTATTATCCCCCATAGTGGCCCCTGCACACAGTATTATCCCCCATAGTGGCCCCTGCACACACTATTATCCCCCATAGTGGCCCCTGCACACAGTATTATCCCCCATAGTGGCCCCTGCACACAGTATTATCCCCTATAGTGGCCCCTGCACACAGCATTATCCCCCATAGTGGCCCCTGCACACAGTATTATCCCCCATAGTGGCCCCTGCACACAGTATTATCCCCCATAGTGGCCCCTGCACACAGTATTATCCCCCATAGTTGCCCCAGCACACAGTATTATGTCCATTAGTGGCCCCTGCACACAGTATTATCCCCCATAGTGGCCCCTGCACACAGTATTATCCCCCATAGTGGCCCCTGCACACAGTATTATCCCCCATAGTGGCCCCTGCACACACTATTATCCCCCATAGTGGCCCCTGCACACAGTATTATCCCCCATAGTGGCCCCTGCACACAGTATTATGTCCCATAGTGGCCCCTGCACACAGTATTATGTCCCATAGTGGCCTCTGCACACAGTATTATGTCCCATAGTGGCCCCTGCACACACTATTATCCCCCATAGTGGCCCCTGCACACAGTATTATGCCCCATAGTGGCCCCTGCACACACTATTATGCCCCATAGTGGCCCCTGTACACAGTATTATGCTCGATAGTGGCCCCTGCACACAGTATTATGCCCCATAGTGGCCCCTGCACACAGTATTATCCCCATAGTGGCCCCTGCACACAGTATTATGTCCCATAGTGGCCCCTGCACACAGTATTATCCCCCATAGTGGCCCCTGCACACAGTATTATGTCCCATAGTGGCCCCTGCACACACTATTATCCCCCATAGTGGCCCCTGCACACAGTATTATCCCCCATAGTGGCCCCTGTACACACTATTATCCCCCATAGTGGCCCCTGCACACAGTATTATTCCCCATAGTGGCCCCTGCACACAGTATTATGCCCCATAGCGGCCCCTGCACACAGTATTATGTCCCATAGTGGCCCCTGCACACAGTATTATCCCCCATAGTTGCCCCAGCACACAGTATTATGTCCATTAGTGGCCCCTTCACACAGTATTATCCCCCATAGTGGCCCCTGCACACAGTATTATCCCCCATAGTGGCCCCTGCACACAGTATTATACCCCACAGTGGCCCCTGCACACAGTATTATGTCCCCATAGTGGCCCCTGCACACAGTATTATCCCCCATAGTGACCCCTGCTCACAGTATTATCCCCCATAGTGGCCCCTGCACACAGTATTATACCCCACAGTGGCCCCTGCACACAGTATTATGTCCCCATAGTGGCCCCTGCACACAGTATTATCCCCCATAGTGACCCCTGCACACAGTATTATCCCCGATAGTGTCCCCTGCACACAGTATTATACCCCATAGTGGCCCCTGCACACAGTATTATGCACCATAGTGTCCCCTGCACACAGTATTATCCCCCATAGTGGCCCCTGCACACAGTATTATGCCCCATAGTGGACACCCATAAACAATTATTATGCTCTGGGGTCTTTTCAGACCCCAGAGTATAATAATTGGAGACCCGGGGGAATAAAAACATAAAAAAGGAAGGAAGGAGGCGCTTCGACCCCCGAGTATAATGATAGTATTTGTAGGGCCCGCGGTGTCACTTACCGATCCCGGTCCAGCCAGGATCGGCAAGTGAATAGGGCCTGTATCGGCCTATTAAAAAAAAACAAAACGCAGTGGTAGCGGCTGTCACCGGGCCCCCTAATGGCCCGGGCCCTGTGGCAGCCGCCTCCGCTGCTGCTACGGTAGTTACGCCCCTGCATTTTTCCATGTAACATGATACATAACTTGATCTGTATTTTGTAAACCCATGTGATTGAAATATCCACTGTTGAACAGGCTAATGTGAACGGTGACATACTTCTGTACCCTCCCAATATGGGATAATTCATTTTCCTAAATTAAAAGCTGATCGCCTCCAATACACGGAGGATGGCGGTGACTCACCAGAAGATTGTATTAAGATCAGAACTGAGCAGAGTGTCTGCCAAGGCTGCCACTTAACTCTTTCCACGCCTACACAACCTGGACAGCTGCCAGCCAAATTCTGACACACGGCGGAGCAGTTCTGCTCATAGCAAGACCCCATCTGAAAAATCTAACATTCCTGCAGCCCTATGTAATTAACTAGGCCCCAGGCATTGACTTCCAACACTTAACCAATTGTGCGCCGGGCACAACAAGCGCTGTCGGGTCTTTGTTTTAAGGCTCCGCCATCATTGTTTAATTACTGTCTGTAGCTTAATCAGTTGGTCTCAGCTATTAGCTAAGATTTACCTCACCCCCCGGCTACATATTGTAAAGCAACCCCTTCCTGTAAGTAGAAGAAAAAATACTCCAACATGCTGCAGCAAACGCCTGCACACCCTCAAGTGCCTCGCTAATGAAAAGCAGATTTACACTTCAGCTTAGCCCATTAATAGTCCTGCACCGCTTCAGCACTCGAAGTTTTTTTGGGGGGGTTTTGGCGATTTATTTTATGCTATGCCCTAGAAAACCTGCAACTGATTTATTGATATAAACATTCCCCAATATAACAAAATTGGCATCAATTCTGATTTGTAAATGACAGCGACAAAAATAAGCCGAGACATCTAGATCAACGTATACGTAGGGTAACATGTAACTGTGTAGTGCTGAGATCATCAAAAATATATAAGGCAGGGGCCACAGGGCCCGGGACATTAGGGGCCCGGCCACAGCTGCTACCGCTGTGTTTTTTTTCTCTTAATAGGCCCTACTTACTTACCGATCCTGGCAGGGGTCTGGATCGGTAAGTGATGCTGCGGGCCCCACAAACACTATTATTATACTCAGGGGTCTCTTCAGACCCCCAAGTATAATGATTGGAGGCCCAGAGAGGTGAGGGAAAATAAAAAAACACTGTTACTAACCTATCCGGGCTCCAGGCAGGCTTCGGGCCTACTTGTGTGACGTCCCTGATATCACATGACCGGGGCCTGTGTCCCGTTTCATATGATGTCTCGGACGTCATTGAAGATGGCCGACACCACCGAGGACTGCAGGGGAGCCGGGGACAGGTAAGTAACAGTGTTTTTTTTTATATTTGTATCCTCCTCTGGGTCTCCGAGTATTATACTCCGGGGTCTGAAAAGATCCCACAGTATAATAATTGTTCATGGGTGTCCACAGTGGGGCATAATACTGTGTGCAGGGGCCACTATGGGGTATAATACTGTGTGCAGGGGCCACGATGGGACATAATACTGTATCCAGGGGCCACTATGGTGCATAATACTGTGTGCAGGGGCCACTATGGGATATAATACTGTGAGCAGGGACCACTATGGGACATAATACCATGTGCAGGGGCCACTATGGGGCATAATACTGTATGCAGGGGCCACTATGGGACATAATACTGTGTGCAGGGGCCATTATGGGGAATAATACTGTGTGCAGGGGCCACTATGGGACATAATACTGTATCCAGGGGCCACTATGGTGCATAATACTGTGTGCAGGGGCCACTATGGGACATAATACCATGTGCAGGGGCCACTATGGAGCATAATACTGTGTGCAGGGGCCACTATGGGGAATAATACTGTATCCAGGGGCCACTATGGTGCATAATACTGTGTGCAGGGGCCACTATGGGGCATAATAGTGTGTGCAGATGCCACTATGGGGCATAATACTGTGTGCAGGGGCCACTATGGGGAATAATACTGTGTGCAGGGGCCACTATGGGGAATAATAGTATGTTCAGAGGCCACTATGGGACATAATACTGTGTGCAGGGGCCACTATGAGGCATAATACTGTGTGCAGGGGCCATTATGGGGCATAACAGAGAAAAAGGGAGAAAAGGTCCGTCAGTCGAGGTCTTCGGCGTCGGTCTGGGGTTGGCCCATGGCATTCTTAGTTACACCACTGATATAAGGCTAAGGCCCTACGGAGCGGGCCACAGGAAAAAAGCGCTAGGGGAAAAAGTGCAGCATCAACACATCAAGTACCTTGTTTCCTATAGAAGACACAGCAGTGGAAGGGGGCTTATGCTGCACCCAGTTGCCTTACAGCCAGAGAGAGGTGCAGCCTGATGTTTGTGAGGAGCGGGAAACACGTCTGATCCTCAGAATTTTTATAGAGCCTTCTCATATAACTAATGTAAACATGAGACAGGAGAGGATCAATGGTGGACAAAATATTCAGGAATGGAATCTCTAGGATTTTCGTTGTGTCCCTTGATTTGTTACCATAATATAAACTGATAGGAAGCCAAATAATTCCCCTTATATAAGTGTAACTGTTCTATTTCCTCTTTCGCTTTGACTAAACATAAGAGTGAAAAGAAAATTCTATTTTGGGCACAGAAGGTAGATTTGCTAGATTAAGGCATTGGTGTCATTCAATAGTTAAAGGGGCTTCCCAGCCCCCACGTGGTTTTTTATACTGATGACCTATACACATGTGATTGGTCAGGATCTGATGCCCGGACCCTGCACCGATCAGCTGATCTGGCTGCCTCACACCGCAGGAACATATTGCACTGGATGGGGCTGGAAGTAGCTCTGATCCTATTCTTGTAATAGGGCCAGGACTGCAGCCCCATCCATTGTATAGCAAGTTCTTTGCCTAAAGCTACAATAGGAGCAGAATAGCACGCAGCATTGTATAGCCTAGAAGCTTCCAGCACCAGGGGGCAGCGGGATCAGCTGATTGACGCAGGGTGCGGGTGCTGGACCCCCACTGTTCACATACTGATGACCTGCCTGTGTATATGTCATCAGCTTAAAAAACCACCTGGGGCTGGAAAATCCCTTTAAGTTCTAAATGACATTTTTTAGGAGTCAGTAGCGTGTTCCCCTGATGTGTCCACTAGAGATGGGCAAACCACTTCGTTGTGAACCGGGCTCAACCCAAATATTCCAAATTGTTCAGTTTTTAACAAAATTGAAAAATTGGGTATTCAAATGAAATGGCCATAACATGAGACTCAGGCTAGCCAATGAATCACCGGCCTTAAAGGGATTGCTGAGCCATGTACCTTTAAGATGAGGGGTTGGGGGTAGTACCGTGTAGTAAAGAGCTGTTGAAATAACAAAAAAGGAAATAATCCTGATGTATTTAGGAGCTGGGGGGGGTTTAGGTTACCAGTCTGAGGACTGTCCAACCATAAATCACTGGGAGTTGAGGTGTTTGTTTTTTTTTCCTAGTGGATAGTGAGCCCCATGTAGGGATCACAATGTACATTCCCTTCCCCTATTGGTATGATGGGAGGAAATCCATGCAAACACAGGGAGAACATACAAACTCCTTGCAGATGTTGTTCCTGACAGGATTCAAACCCAGGACTCCAGTGCTGCAAGGCTGCAGTGCTAACCACTGAGCCACCATGTTATCCCCTAGTTGAGGTGTTTTTGACAACGGGAACACAATATGGAAGCATCAGGTAACATCAGTGTCTGTCCTTGCAGATCCCAGGAATGGGATCAAATAAACTACTAGGATGGCCCATTATTATCTGTACAGGCAAGGCCTCAAGCACACAGTAAGGCCCCGTTCACACGGGGCAAGAGGGGGCGGATTTTGGCGCGGAAGCCACGTCATAATCCGCCCCCTCACATCGGTGGTCTATGTAGACCGCTAGGGATCAACGTGCCGGTCATGGAAAAAAGAAGCGAGCGGCCCTTTCTTTATTGAGCCGCGGCATCCGCCTCGCGGCAGCACCCTCCGGGCTAGGCCTACTCCAGAGCGGGAAACCGCAACTGTTGGAAGCCGCGACAGCCGTGGAAGGCGGATTTTGGCCCTATTCTGACGCGGCTTTCCGCATCAGAATCAGGACCAAAATCCGCCAACCGCGCCCTGTGTGAACGGGGCCTAAAGTTATGTGTAGAGACATTGACAGACCATGTGCTTCCATATCACATCTGAGGTAACATAGGCCAAAGACATCTATATCTGCTGTAATACAACATAGGCCATAGATATCTATACATGCTTACAACATACGCCATAGCTATAACATACGCCATAGATATAACATAGGCCATAGATACAATAGATATAACATAGGCCATAGATATCTATACCTGCTATAGTACAACATAGGTCATAGATACAATAGATATAACATAGGCCATAGATATCTATACCTGCTTACAACATACGCCATAGCTATAACATACGCCATAGATATAACATAGGTCATAGATACAATAGATATAACATAGGCCATAGATATCTATACCTGCTTACAACATACGCCATAGCTATAACATACGCCATAGATATAACATAGGCCATAGATACAATAGATATAACATAGGCCATAGATATCTATACCTGCTATAGTACAACATAGGTCATAGATACAATAGATATAACATAGGCCATAGATATAACATAGGCCATAGATACAATAGATATAACATAGGCCATAGATACAATAGATATAACATAGGCCATATATATCTGTACCTGCTGTATTACCACATCTGCCATAGATACAATAGATGTAACATGGAACCATAGATATCTAATATATGACATAGTAGTATTTGGCTGTGCCTTTCTCTGCCCCTATTATCTAGCAGGACATGCTGGACAACACCTGTAACTGTTCTAAGGATTGGTCATCGAAATCGAATTCCAAGAAACCCCCTTTATTATGGAAATAGCAAAATTGTTTGATGTTTGAGGGCCCGACTGCTGGGACCCACATCGAAGACAGGAACTGTAGTCCTCCGTCTCCCCAGTAGCCGGGATAGGCCTTGACCCAATAGATTTGGGACAATGGGGCAGATTTAGTAAAGTGGCCTAAAAGCAAAACTGTCTTAGCGGCCTATAGCAATCAGTCGTCGGGGGTCTAGACCCCAAACTGATCAGCTAATTCAGTCGCACCCCAGTGCCAGAAGCCGCTGCTCTGGATGGGACTGGAAGCAGGAATAGGCACAGAGCTGCAGCACCATCCACTATACAGTGGTGGCACCGAGGTACTGCAGTAGGAGACAACCCTGGAGAATTCAGATTGTGACCCCTATATGGGACAGTATTGACAATATCAGCAAAGTGCTGTGGAATATGATGGCGCTATAGAGGTACGCAAAATAAAGAAATCTGATTGTAATAACTGGAGCTGCAAACCCAGAGCCTTCTTGCTATCATGTGACATAAATATAAGTTTTACATCCAATCTACACATCCAGTACATGGCAATGATTAAATGAAGGTTCTGCCTTGTTCCAGGCTTTAGCTATGCGGGTGACGTCCAGCTGCCGGCAACTTTTCCTTAGGCCGCAGTTTCACATGAGTTTTGCAGCTGCTGTATATTACCACAACAGCCAGATGTGAAGTGAATGGGATCGTATGAACGTGCAATATCCCCAGAATATTCTAGGTGTGGCTTTTTTCCCACTACTGACTTGTAATGATATATATGCTGTATACTGTGTATTCGGGGCCACATACAGAAACGCCATGTGCAGTACTTTTATATGGGTTCTGCAATAGAAGCAATGCTCGGATCATCCCTACAAAGGATTACCCCTAACAGTAACATCATACATATATGCTTGGCACCAGCGGAGAATTGTGCAAGACTCATATAGGAAGCTCCAGTCTTAATAAATTCCCCCTAATGTTTCATACATCTATCATCAGATGCAATATTGTTGTGTTCCAGGTATCTTAGGGCCGGTTCACACATCTGATGTGTTCCGTCCGTAAGAGTCCGCATGAGGACCCCGTACGGACGGAACACAAGCGCAACTGCAAGCGCTGCGCAGTTCAAGCGCACGGACCCTATAGACTATAATGGGGTCCGTCTGCTTGCCGCGCACTGCCTGCATGAATCATTCGCGAGGGCAGTGCGGGGCAAGCAGATGGACCCCATTATAGTCTATGGGGTCCATGCGCTTGAACTGCACAGCGCTTGCAGTTGCACTTGTGTTCTGTCCGTAGGGGTCCTCATGCGGACTCAACACATCAGCATATGTGAACCGGGCATAAGGCTACGCTTACCTCCACTGCAGACTCATTGCAGTGACCCCATTACAGTCCATAGGGTCCATCGGACTCCTTGGGTAACCACTGTTTTAGCTGTCTACCTCTTTGTTGTTCAGGTCCCCTGACGGACCCAAACAACAGAGAGGTGTGAACCTAGCGTAAGGCAGGAAGCACACATGCTGATCCATCAGTAAGAAATATCTGAACTTCCTTTATATTTCCTAAGATTTTTGAATCCACTTTTTCAAAATCTGCCCCAAAAACTGCACGTGCAAATTTATTCTTAAAGGGGTACCCTGATAATTACAAGTTCTCTCCAATCTACAGTATAGGAAATATCTGCCTGATCAGGGGGGGGGGGGGGGGCGCGCTCTTATAACTCAAGAATGGGGGCCCCTTTTGCAATGTATAATGGAGCTTCAGTTTTTGCATTGCCACTTCATGCATCCTCAAGAGACTCTCAAAAGAAGCTGAAGGCTATCTCCAGTAGTCCCACCCCTACACACCATGGGACCCTTGTTCTCAGGAATTGTGGGGACACAGCGGCCAGAACCCAAACGATCAGAGTTCTCCTCTATACTGTAGTCAGGAAATAGTTTGCAATAGCAGAATCCCCCTTTAAGTTATGGCATCCTTCCAAAAGGGATATACCGCTTGGTATACTTACCAAATATATTGGTACCAGGGCAGGTTCTTTATGGGCATCAAATGGAGTCATAATTCTGAGATGCCCAGCAGTTTTCCAGGCTTATCAATTGATAACAAGTCATCAATTGAAGTTGGCAGGTGTCTGACACCCAGGACTGCCATCAATGAGCGGGGCACTGCGGCCTCTTCACTACTGACCAATCACAGCGCCATACATTTATATAGTGGCTGTGCTTGGTACTGCAGCTCAGCACTATTTAATTGAATGTGACCGATGTGAACAGCTGATCTACAGGGGTCCCGGTTGCTGATATTTGGGGGATCAACCACTTCAAATAGGGGGGGTCTTGTGTGTTTAATGGAATATCCCTTTAAGTTTGGTTCAGTAGACAAGTCCAAGTGTTGCATCTAGAATAAGAGTGGAAAATCATAGGTACAAAGCCCTTATCTCAGTGATACCCTATGGCCATAGGATTGTACCGTAGTCTTAGCTATCACGGCGCATGAGCAAAGGATCAAACTTGACACAAAGGGCTAAATTCTTATGCTAGACAGATAAGAGAGATCTCACTATGGATCTATTAACCAATTAGGTATCTTCTAAAATGTTGATCACTAAACAAGCCCTCGAGGGCTGGAAACACCTACCTATGCATCAAAGTAAAGTCGCCCTTCTATAGATTCCCAGGTGACATATAGGAGAGCTCCTTTATACCTCAGTTTACGGAAAGTGTTTGTCTAAGTAATGACACATTGTATAAAAATGAGACCCATATAAAGATATAAGCTATAGTCATGGCCGTAAGTGTTGGCATCCCTGAAATTTCTCCAAGAAGATGATTGCAGCTACACGTTTTCTTATACACTTATTTCTTTGGTGTCTACTGGAACCACAAAAAAAAACAAAACGCCAAAAATAGTATAATTTCACAAAAAACTCCAAAAATGGGTTGGACAATTTATTGCCGCAACTTAATATTTGGTTGCACATCCTCAATCTCTTCCAATAACCATCTACACGCTCGTTACACCTCTCAACGGGAATTTTGGACCCGTCTTTTACCGACGGCTCAAGGTCTCTCATATTTGGGGGGCGCCTTCTCTTCTCCTACAGCGATTTTAAGATCTCTGCGCAGATTTGGATCCAGACTCATTGCTGCCATTATAGAACTCTACTGTTTTCATCCATTTCTGGGGCTTTTTGATGTATGTTCGGGGTCATTGTTCTGCTGGAAGACCCAAGACCTAGGACCCCCAACCCTGATAATGAGCCCCTATATCCTTTAGTAATGTTTAGATTGCACAGTCAAGACCCCCAGTGCAACCCCAAAAACATCCTTGACCCTCCACCCTATGTGACTCTTGGTCCGGTCTTCTTTTAGTAGTTATTACCCACAATTCTAAGGTTCCAGCAATTTTGTCCAGCCTAGTGGTCTTGCGTGAAATTAAGTACATTTTGCATTTCTTTTTCCAACACACACAAAGGAACTAAATGTGTATAGCAAAACATGTATAACTGCAATAATTTACTGGGAGAAATTTCAGGGCCAACACTTACAGCAAAAAAAAAAAAAAGTCCAGGTCTGTAAAACAGGATGTTTGAGAACTCGCCATTGTTCCCTGTTATCAACTTGGAAGAGGAAAACTTGCCATGGTCTTCTGAATGTTTACATACAGGAAGTCTGGAACGTATAGAAAACATTGCTGCTCTTATCTCCAATAGCCTTACTGCTTAGGAGTGCTAGAAATCTATGCAAAACCAGATTTGGGTGAAAATTCTGAACCTTTAAATAAAAACTTTCCAATACTATCAAAACTTTTTTATTACTTGCTACATTGTACACAGAGGAACACTGCCCCTAGTGGCAAAGCAACGCTCTGCAACTCTCAAACAAGGGATCAGGAAATTGCACTCTACCACACCACACCTTAGTGCAAAATCAGAAACCCTCTGGTGTTCTTCCTTATTTAGCTTTAGTTTTGTTTTTGCCCAGAAGTAGCTATTTATATTTGTGACACCCAAACTTCTACACATTCAAAGAAAAAAAAAAAAATGCTAAAAAAAACCCCAAAAAACACTCCTCCCCCAATGGAGTCCTATTGTGATGCAGTAATGTCAGAGTACTTGACAAGTTAGTAGTGAACCACAAGACGTATTGGCTTGTAATAAGAAAAAAAAAAAAAAAAAGTTGCAATTATATTTAAAAAAAATAACTGCAGAAAATTTAAAATAAAAAAAGGCCTTGAATATTTTTGTAGAACCAAATCTATACATGATGACGTATAGGTGGGGGAAGAGAAAATAGTTTAGAAATACCTAGATACTAGCTAAACAGCTACTGCAAAGAAAAAAAAAATAAAAAAAAAAAAATAACCCAATGCCTAAAATGATCCCTTTAATATAAAGTTCAGGAACTTCTGCTGGCCTCAGCGAGTTATTAGCCCCTACCATGTGATAAGCAAGTCATTGTGTAAGCAGAAGGGCTTAAGAATACTGCAAATACCTACTGCACTGGCACTCTGGAACAGTCTACAATACTTGGTATTTGTCTTGGCCAAAAGCCATAAAAACTTTTGCAAGAACAGCCCTTTTCAGTTCAAACACTAAAACCTGAAAAAAAAAAAAAATTGACACAAGCTCACCTTACACACAAAAAACATCCAAGGTATGTGTTTTTTTTTTTTATTTCCAAAAATTTATTGGGAGAACTACAAAACATTTACAGTACAAATTTTACAGTCTCACAATTCTTAGTGAACCGACTAATTATATATACATATAATTATGGTCAACTCATCCTTTCGTTACATTCAGGAAAAAAAAAAATATTGGTTAAAGTAGTTCAGAAATAAAGAAAAAAAAAAGTACATAGTGCTCAGTCGGTACCTACTATGTACAAGGGGAGGGGAAAGGGGAAAAAAATGTTTTTATTTTTTTTTAGAAAATAGGGAGGAAAATAAATAGAGCTACGTTTCTGCCATTTACCATCAAGGCAAATTCATGTAAAAACGTTTGGCTTTTTTTTTATTTTTTCATATTTAGAAAAATTTTAAGACACTTGCATGTACTGCACGAAGTTTCGGATGAAAAAACAAAACAAAACGTGGCCTTTATCTTAAATTAGAGTGGTACGAAATAAAACAAAAAAATAAAAAATCCCATCCCTACATTCAATGGATCACACCTTTACACAATACTTTTTTGGTTGAGAAACAGTTTAAGGCAAGTGTGAACTCTTCAAAAGGCACTGTGAAATATAATACTGGGACCCAAATTATTGCTACATACCATCACAGTGATAGCGGTGGAAATAGGCAAAAACAGAGGAAAAAAAAAAATAAAAAAATAAAAAAAATATAATAAATGGAAATTCTGAGTGAGTCACTCAAGTCAAATTATAATGATTTTTTTTCTTAGCTCTTTTGGACGGGCTATAAGAATATAATATGAAGATGGGGGTGGGGAGGGGGGGGGGATAGGTGGGGAGGGGCAAAAAAAAAAAATTACAAAAATTCCTCAAACTTCTTCCACAGCACTGAGATTTCTTAACAGAAACCATTCAATCTTTTTTTTTTCTTTTTTTTTTTTTTTTATTAACGTAAACAAGGAAAAAAAAGGAATTAATGAAATAAATATTACATACAATCTCTTAAATTAAGATTTTACTCATTTACAATAAAATAAAACAAGGTGAAGTTACAAAAAAAACAAACAAAAAAAAAAAGGCATATATTACTGTGAAAAGAACATACACTCAACATTTTGCAGATTAATAATGGCAATCATAATTTAAACGTAATAAAAGAATATATATCTATTGCTTTTTTTCATCATACCCGATAAATACAGTATGAACAAATTATTCAATGTATATTTTTCACAAGATAATAAATAAGTTAAATAGTTTTTTTTCATATTGAGTTGTGTGCAGTGACAGGCAAGCAACTCAGACAGCTAAAAATAATATAATAATAATAAAAAAAAAAATTAAAAAAAAAAATAAATCAGCAGTTATTCAACAATTATAAACTAACTGAGTGCTTCCAAAAACAAAAAACAAAACATTGTTCTAAGCTAACAGCCCACTAAGCGATGGAAATGGAACTGATGTTAAACTTTGGAATGAAAGTTTTTTTTTTTTTTTTTTTAGTACATGTTAAGCTAAAGAAATAGACATCTTAGAGGGTTGCTTGTTGTTAAGGCATATTCTCGGCAGGATGGTGAATTTTTTTTTTCTTTAAAAAAAAAAAAAAAGCTTATTAAGTTTTTTTTTTTTTTCCCAACTGGACTGTTGTGTTTTATTATTAAACCCTTGGGGAGAAAGGTTTAAAAAAAAAAAAAAAAACACATGTTCTTCCCTCCCCAAAAAGTTTGCTGTGCTAATGCTTCAAGAGATGGAATGCCTGCTGGTGCATAAAACTATCCCCCCCCACCCCCGAGAAAAAAAAAAAAAAAAAGACACCTCCCACCCGCTAACCCCCACAAGTTCTATAAAAATAGTTTTGTTCTATTTGTTAAGTTTGCCCTTTTGCGAGTAAAGGTTTCGTGTTTTTTTCTATTTTTTTTTTTTGTTCAGCTTTCAGGATATTTTTTTTTTTCAAGAGTCTTTTTTTTTTTTCCGACTCTGCTTTTCATTAAATAAAAAAAATTGGCAGAGGCACAAAGGCAAAAAACAAAAAAAACAAGAAAAAATTTAACAATAACAACAATAATAATAATAATAATACAGGGAACATCATGAGTGCCAGCTTTCAATAGTTCAAGTGTTTAGTCCTTGCTGTCGTTACAATGTTGTAGAGTTGGGTCATCCTCTTATTTTTGTGTTTTTTTTCACCCCTCCTGAGTCTCTATAGCACATACTGAGGGAGGTGCGGGGAACAGACTGGCAGCTTTTGTGACAAAAATATTGTGGGGGGCAAAAAAACAAAAACTGGCCCCTGACACTTCCGCTGTATTTTAAAGGCAGGGTGGGCAAATTACCCCTTTAGTCCATTCGCCAGGGCAGCTTGTGGAGCCCCAAAGACCCCCCCCCAGCTGCTACACAACCTCTAGTGCAGCAGGGCATTTACTGCTCTGCTATTTAAAGAACTAGAACAATCAACATGACCAAGAAGCGGGCGGCGCTAGCCCTTTAATTCTTTAAAACAGAGGTTCTGCAGCAGCTGTGGGCTTTGCAGCACCGCCCTCTGTTACTTAGACAGGTGGCTATGAAGCCCACATCATTAAAACAAAGAAAAAATAATAACTCATACCAGCCTGGGTAGCATTTGCCTCCCCAGTCCAGAGTACCCCCTGCAGGCAAGGGGTGGTGGTGGCGGTGGCTCAGTCATCGGAGATGGACAGCCTGCTGAAGATGGGCAGGCGCCGGTTCGAGTCCAGGGTTGGGGAGTCGGATCCACTCAGGCTGCCAGAGCTCAGGGAGCCGCTCAAGTAACTCTCCCGGTCAGAGAGAGAGTCAGGTGGGCTTGGTGGGGCATCAAACACCGGAGACTCGGAGAGACGCCTCAGGGGTTGGAAGTTGAGGGTCGGTGGGGGAGAGTTGGAGGAGGCTGGTGCCTGCTGACGGCAGTAGGCTGCAGGATTGTTGTAGCTGGAAAGGTTGTGGGTCTGGATGGCCAGTGGGGTGATGAGGCTCAGCTCCTGGCCAGAGAAGGTGAAGGCATTGTTGGCACAGGGCACAGCCTCCTCACAGTACAGGGAGTTGGAGGGCTGTGGAGGTGGGGTGCGGGAGGTCGGGCTCTCCAACAGAGGGGAGTCCAGGCTGTGGTTGGGGAAGCCAGAAAAGCTGAGGCTATGGTGCAGCTTAGGGCGCTGGCCATTGAAGCAATCAGTAGGGGGGCTCCCTCCACCAGGCGCCTGCCTCCTTTCTTCTGCATTGTGGATGAAGTGGCAGCGAGGACCATAAGGACAGAAACCAATGGTGTGGAAGGTACGGCACAGCTCCGTCTTGTACTTGGGGTGCCGGGTCAGGCTGCGCAGCTCATGGAAGCCATGAGCAAACTGGCACTTCTCTCCATACTTGCAGGTGCCACTTTCCTCAAAGGGCCGGCACAGCTCAGTCTTGTAGCGGGTAGAGTTGATCTGTGCCCCAGACTTCTGCTGCTGTTGCTGCTGCTGGAGGTGCATGAGATGCTGGCTACGCTCCCCATTTTCACTGAACGAACGGTCCCGGAACTTGTTCTCTTTGTTCAGCAGGGCGGTGCTGCTCACTACCGAGGACTCCTTGAGGTTGTTGTTGCAGAACTTAGGGGACGAATTATTGTTGTTGGCCAGAGACTGCAAGTTGCTGGCTGAGTGTCTGCGCAGGAAGCCCGGGATCAGACTAGAGTTTGGGCTAGTCACAGGGCTGCCCACTGCCTTCTTGTCCAGCATGCTGCTCAGGTTCAGATTGTTCAGGACTTTCTCGTTCTAAAAAGGAGAGAAGCAAAGAGAGAGACTGTCAGACTCTGACACTACAAGCTGCAGCTCTTGCACACTCACCCACTCCCTTGCACATACACTAGTACACCCTTCAGCCTCATACCAGCTCAACTAGTTTCTCCAACACAGATTACAACTCCTAACACACAAGTCAAACAGCTTTAAAGAACTAAAAACAGAAGTGTGCAAAGCACAAGTGTGACATGAGATCAATCACATACACCAGCAGTTGCACTAAATAGTCACAGCAAGTGCAAACAGTTTCTAAAGGCAGAAATTCACAAGTGTCCAAGTACTGGCCATCTGTCACAAGGCAGCAGACACATCACTGCAGCCCAAGACTTTCCTAGAACTTCTGGCAGCTACTTGAGAACACACAAACTTCCTAGCACTTCTACCCTCAGTCCCTGGCTGCATTAAGGACTTTGCACACTGACAGTGCATTTAGGACATTGCACACTTAATGAATACTGTCTACCTATAGCAGCACTTGCACACTTCATTCTCAATCACTGGTGCACTCAAGACTTTGCACAAAAGCAATGAACCCTTGCACATTTCTCTCTCAATCCCCGGGGTGCATCCAGCTCAAACTTTGAGAATTTGCACACTGAAAACACACACCCCAACTCACTCCTAGTGTGCGAGCACAAGCTAGAATCACCATCACCACATTGCTTTGTGCAACAATCCCAGGACTTCTCAGTGTGCAAACCCCAGCCAGAGCGAGCGTGCAACTTGCCCTTGCGCGCACACATACACCCCTCGACCCCTACAGTCCGTGCAAAAAAAAACCCCCACAAAACTCTTTTTTTCCAAGGCAATGCTCCAACTCCTCGCCATGCACGAGGCTATACACACCTTACAGAACAAGTCAATGTCGTAGAAGGCGGATAAAAGTGTTGCAGACATTTCCAGATCCAGTTTGTAGCGTGTCCAGAGGACCGAGGAGATCCTGCGTTAACTAAAGGGGGTTTGGAATAGCCACGACTAAGGCTCCGAGGGGGGAGGGGAAAGGCTGCCAGGTCCGAATTCACTTGGGTTGATTGGAGTTGAAATAAGTGCAACGAGCTGACTCCCCAGCCCGCGTCCAGGCAGCACTATATAAATGTACTAGGCAGCGCGGTGGGAGGAGGATAGAACGTTAGCCCTGCTGGGGTCTGTGGGCAACGCCTCCCGTGACGTCAGCCTGCTGCCTTCCTATTGGTCGCCGCCAATTTCCTTCAGTAAAAGCCTGTCGACTTTCACCCAGGGAGAGCAGTTGCTGCCCAGGCGGCGGGCACGTCCTCAGCTCCTGTCCTGCCGCTGCCTCAGGGGCTCCCACCTCACAAAAACTGCCTCCTACCCCCTCTCTGCACCCAAAGGTGTACAAGTCTGACCGAAAATCTCACAACCCCTCACAAATTCCTGTCAAAACATCAAATAAAGACGCTGAGGGGACAAGAAACAAACCCAAACTTGTACTTCACCATGTGCCGCTACCCCTTACCCCCCAAACATGTGTACCCCTTACTCCTGTCCGTCGCTGCCTCACATTTCGGTATCAGTTCCTCACCTCGTGCGAATGGGTCCCCTTTTGTTTACGCCATAAAGTTGTGGCAGGAAAGGGTTAACCCATAAAAGTCCAAGTTGTTTACTGTAGGACCACAAGTCCCACAAGTCTTCCATAGGGTCCCCTATACACATAGGTCACGTGTGAGGGGATATTTCGGGGCGCGGATAGTTCGCACTTGAGGGTGCTCAGACGTGCATTTTTTTTTTGCAATTTTTTAAGAACCTTTTAAAGTTTTTCACCGGTCACATGATGGGAGCCGTAGGTCGCCTTTGTAGCCCACAGCATATGTTTAGTATGTAGCGGTGCGAGGGGTCCCTCACGTGTTTCGTTTGCACATACATGATCTGGTTGTGACTGGTCCGGTGGTTCTCATAGATCACTGGGTACTGGGCCCCTGACAGCAGGGTGTCTCAATGAATCAAGGAGTATGAGGGGAAACCCGAGCAGCCCCCTCCCCTTCTCCGCTCTCTCACATTTCCTTGTTTATTTCCTTCCACCCTCCTCCCCTGTCTGCCTCACAAATGGTCGCTGGAAACTTTTTTTTTTTTTTTTCTTCTTCGCCTTCTTGCAATCTGAGCCTTTACCTTCGGCCATGATAAACTTACTTCTCCCATTGTAGGCGCTGGATAGTGATAAGAAAGCGCAAAAAAGTTCAAAAGCACCAAAAAATGACAAAAAAGAAGAACGATGCTGCAAAAACCCGGGCAGAGAAGGGGTAAAAGCACAAGGCACCGCCGCCGGTAAATAGGGTCGTGCTGGCTTAGGGCTCCCGTGTCAAAGGACAAGAAAGTTGGCTTGTTAGTCCTATCACAAGACCTTGAACGTCTGCCAACTCCCCGGGAACGAATGAGCGCGTCCGCATTGTGATAAAACGAAGACAAGAGAGAGGCCGTGCAGGCTGTCAGGGCGCAGGACGAGGGGCGGTGGCAGGGCTCGTACCTACAAGTCGCAGCTAGGCCCTAAAGCCTTTTTCTCGACAGGAAAAAAACTCTGCTACTAGAGCCGTGTCTTCGTGACAAAGTAGCTGGCAGCCCTGGCACCGCCTGATCCAGCCAAGGATTGCAAAACCGTGCAAGTGCAATACAGGCCGGGCATGTTTCTTCTGCTGTATGAATCCATACAGGGTTCAGGGCAGGGGGATTACAGTATAGGCCGAGCTTTATCAGTCCCATATAATAATGCACCAGCTACATACAAGTTCAGCGGGCCATGATGTATTTGCACTATGGACTTGACCTTTTTGGGCCAGTCAGGGTTTGCAAAACACTGGAGAGGATTTGCTTGAATGCCCCTGACAGTATACATCCATGACTCAGGCACAGCAACTTCCCAGATTATGCAGGAATTTGGCTACAGTGATCTACTGTGTACTGTGTCTACATAAGGGGGGACCCAAAATTTAGAATAGGGCCCCCTAGTGGTGCGGATTAATACCACCGTACATGCGGGCATGGTACTTGTGCCCTCTTCCTAGGACATTAGGACAACTTGATCTAGATTCCCCTCTTGCTCGCAGTTCACAACATGACAATGCGGCCTCTTTTTGCTATGGAATAATGCACAATATGGACACTGCAGAACATCTTTAACACCCCTCCCCCCCAAATATACATATATCTGCTCTACATGTGCATTATAAACTGAAAATATTTTCATCCCTGAATTATTGATATCACTTATAGAGTTACTACCTTGCAGCTGTTGTAGTATAACTCCCAACATCCTTACAGCTGAACTTTTGGAGAACTTGAGACCAGTACTGTGCCAAATGCAAAGAGGCCGGGTACTAGGCCCGTTCTTAGCAGATTACTAGTAATTAGGGGTGCTGTACCCCTGCCTGGCCCGCCATTATACCACAATGCACCCCTTACACTTCCTATATGCTCTAATAGCCCTGATAAGCGGGGACACTTCAGAATAGGATTAAAGTCACCACACGTGCAAAACAGGGCACTTGTGCCCCCTTCCTAGACAATAGGGGCAACTTAACCCTTGAGCCCATCTCTCCTTCTTGCAATTCACACCATGCCAGTCCATAGCTGAATGCCCGCACAGGCTCAGGGGCTTTATATGGGATAACGCTCTACATGCTAAGAGTTGTAGTTTTGCAGCAGAGACAGATCGGAGTGCGCCGGTTTTAGGAACGCAGACTTTTTGTGTTCTACATAACCCAGACGCAAACCACGCCGTGCATTAAATCCAAAGTGTGAGGGGTTAACGTCAACAAAGTGCTCCAAAAGCAACATCTGCGAGGATAGGTTAGGGCTGCATCTGGCTGCCTGCACAGAGCGCTGTGTGTGGAAGAGACGGCATGTGCAGGCTGACCACGTAGCAGGAAGTTTGAGCCTCAGCGTTAACCCCGTGCAGTGCTGGAGAGAGGCGGCCATGTCGCCCCACAACAGCTGATAGCGCGCTGTTTGCCATCTACAGATCCACTTCCTTAGCACTAAAAAAAAAAAAAATATATTAGGAAGTGAACCTGTACCGTCATGGATTTTTTTCCCCCTCACTGTATAAACATACGGCTTAACCCCATCCATGCCAGCAGCTGCACCGCCGTGGCATCTGGAACATTTTATACTGTGTTTTATAGACTGGCTGCAGACCAGATAGTTTACAACAAGTTTATAGTCCCAAGTTCATGGAAGTCAACCTAGAAATACACCGCAGCCTCCAACAATGGAAACTGTGACATGCAGACGGTAGTGAAACTTGTGGGCACCCACAGATGCCTCTTCCATAGGGCGCACATTGTATCGCAGCTCCCGGGAGCGTGTTTTTTTGTAGGATTTGTGCACGTGGCATTTTTGAGGGCAAGACACCCTATAAGTGCCCCCCTCCTGGAAAGCTGCAATGGCACCTACGCAGCCTCGTGTATGGCCGCCCCGGCCTCTACTAAAGCACTACTGTCCCAGTAGAAGAGAATAAGCTGTTTGCAAAACTTGCAGCTCCTTTCTCTACCCTCCCCAACACCGCACCCAGCTCAACATGTCCCATCCTCCACCCGGCAGTGGCTGGTTAATGAGTGACAAGCCAGGTCCCCTCCCCCAAAACTTCCTATCTCTCCCTCCCTGGAGCTTGTGCAGCTGGTTTGCAGGCTAAATAAACCTAGTCTGTGCTATCTGGACTCAGGGAGCAGATCATTAACTCCTTCAGTCACACAGGGCCCTGTCTTGTAAACTTTTTTTTTTCTTCTTACACTTACACACCATAGATTAAACTTTTACAGACTTTGCCTTGCAGATTTATCTCCCAAGTTCATTGCAAAGTACTTTTTTTTTTTTTGTTCTTAACCCTGTGTACTTTCCATGCTGTATGTGTGACCTGAATTTTTAGTGTCCCTATATCTCGGCAGATAAGGCCCATGTGTTTTGTACACTGTTATCAGCCCTGTTTGCTGAAGCTGCTTTTTGTTTCACAATATAAAGTTACAGTGATGAAATTCTGGATTGCTTTTAAAGGGACTCTGACCATAGTCAGCGTATACTGTATCCTGGATAGTAGAGGGGTCACCACTTTGGATTAGGTTCCCCCTATGTACAGGGTACGGGTCACCACTTTGGATTAAGTTCCCCCTATGTACAGGGTGAACTGAAATTCTGGACTACTTTTAAAGAAAGTGATCATATGCTGTATCCTATATATTATAGGGGTTGCTACTTTGGACAAGCCCACTATGTACAGGGTGAACCCAAATCTACTACTTTTTAAAGGAACTGTAGCAAAAGTGATCCTATACTGCATCCTAGATAATACAGGGTTCACCACTTTATATAACCCCTCTTTTGTTATTAGGGTCCCCCGATATACTATATACAGGGTGGGCCAAAGTTCTGGACTACTTTTAAAGGCACTATGGGCACGGTGATTACATACTGTATACTAGATAGTATAGGGTTCATCACTTTGGATAATCCCCTTTTTTGTTCCCGGGGTCCCCCAATGATATACTATTTACAGGGTGAACCCTAGTGATCGACTCTGCTCTGTAGAAGGGAGTGTTCACTTTCCCTATAGCACCACCACTGGTGAAATGAAGCATTACACTGACATATATACATTTATACATGGAATATCTACTCTCCACTTGATTCTATGCAATATAGCAAGGGTTTCCAAGGCAGATATAAAGCTCTACACCCCCCCCCCACCCCCAATAAAACCTGCATTACCATAGTCCTGCCATGCCCGAGTATAACTCCAGTCCTATAGGCAGATCCTGCCATAAAACAAACACCTCTTTCAGTCCTGACAGATTTCACTCTTCACCACAGTCCTTGTGTCTTCAAAGCCCAGAACAAATGGCTCTCACCCAACAGGCACTTCCCCTTTAAGGTCTCCCAAATGTGCAATCCCCTCCACCCTGAGATTTTATGGCACCAGCACTAGCAAAGTCCTTATCTTGACCTAATTGCCCTCCTCTGATGGTATTCACTGTCCTGGGCCCATTGCAAGTTGTGCAGGGCTGAAGGCCCTTATTGTGCACTAATTACAGGCCCTTGGGGGTAGAACCCTATACAGGAGGGCAGGCCCTTCCCCATTTTGTACAGTCAATGCTTGCAAATCCACATAGGTTTTTACTATTTTAGAAATTTTTAGTTTTTTTTTTTTTTTATGATTTAAGCACAAACAAGAACCCTTTAAATATTTCGAAAGCATCAGGAACATTAAGAGTTGGCGAAAACTTTTACAAGTGCTTCAGGGGTTAAAACTTTTTTTCTCTTTTTTTTTTTCAAAAGATTCCTTTACACAAAGGCAGAGTTACCAGGCCAATTACCGATGCGGCGTTTCGGCAGAGGCACATCTCCACCAAGTGGACAAGGCCGGTAGTGCAATGCTGCTGAACTGAAAAATAATTTAAAAAAACAGGGCCTGCCTGCCACATGGAAGTGAGACATGTGGAGATAAGATTCCCTCCAGCTAAAATGACATTCAATACCAGTGTAATGATAGAGGTCGTCTCTGAACAGTCATTCTGTCCTAAACAAAAGTGCATTTCAGTATTTTAAGGCAATGGCTGCCCGGTAAGGATTCAGAGACACTCACGGAGGATCCGGCTCTAGTTCATTGGACTAGTCACTTTATCTCTCAGTTTCCCAGGCAGACCAGCACGAAAGAAAAAAGTGCATTAATATAATAAAAAGCAATGCCTAAAGGGGGCGGTAGCTCCATACTGCAGCACCTAATATTAGCCTACAGGGGTCGCAGGATATTGCATTGCAATTAAAGGGGTTTCCAGGATGCAAAATATGGATGACCTGTTCTAAAAGATAGGTCATTAATATCAGATCTATGGGGTCTGACACCTAACATTTGCAAAGGATAGAGCAGGAAGCAAACAGCGCCGTTCTCTGTGTAGTGGCTGAACCGAGTCACTGCAACGTTGCTCCCATTCTAATCAATGGGAGCTGATCTGCAGTACCATGTCTGGCCACTACACAAAGAATGGAGCTATCTGCTTCCTGCTTTTGTTCTCTGTATAGAACAACCAGTCGATGAAGAGGTCAGACCCCCACTGATCTGATATTGATAACCTAACCTTGGTATTTTTTGCCCAGAAACCTCTTTAGGCTAAGGCCTTACATAGTGAGCTGCAACCAGAAAGCAATGTGGGAAAAAATACGGCGAAAACCCATTACGTTTTTTCCTGCGGACTTTCTATTTCCATTATATCTATAGGTAAACCACCCGCATTTCCATGGGTATAATTGACATGGTGCGATTTCCAAAACCGCCACGTTTTTGGAAATCGCAGCATTTCCATTGAGTGTATTTTTCTGCAATGTGCTGATGGGATTCACTGGAGTACGATCCACTCTGCAGGAACTGTAAAACACTGTGTGCGACCCCGGCCTCAAGATGCTCCTAGTCAGGATGTATATCATCTCTATGAAGGTGCTAAAACCTGCGCCTTGGAACGTGCACATCGTGGCATTGCATTGCAAGTCGTTACAATTGCAAGAGTTGCAAAATAAACCCAATACTATTAAAATTATTTGGACTTTGCAGTGATAGACCCCAGTGCCAGTCGTGTGTAACTACATCCACCCATTGATCTGTTGTTGTGCAACCAAATTGCAGCCCTAAGAAAGTCGCACAACAGCAGCGATGGAGCTAATGGGAATCTGTATATTTATCGTTTCTTATGTATGTAGTATTTGCATCACTGACAATTATTTCCCTATTAAACACTATTTTCCAACCAGGACCCTATAATGGAAGAGAAACCTTCACAGCTCTAAGTTTTAATACAAGGTTTCATTCAAATCCAACATTACAGAGCACTTTTGGATTGGAGCGTGCAGTTTAGTGTTATGTGTAGTACCCTGCAATGACCAGCGTGTGTCACTGTTGCTGCCATCAACTTGGTAACGTTACAGCATTGCAGGAAATAAGATGTCTAAGGACTGATGAAGATCCAGGGTCTGTTATCTTGTTTTTGGAGGAATTATCTTAAGACAAGCTGAAAACTGAAAGTAGCCTTCATGTGACTTCTACTTTTTATGTGGTCGCTGTGTGACAAAGCGAGAAACACCGTGCGAGATTATTATTATTATTGTTTATTTATATAGCGCCATTAATCCCATGGTCCTGTACATTATTATATTAATTCCATGGTGATGTACATTATTATATTAATTTCATGGTGCTGTACATTATTATATTAATTCCATGGTGCTCTGTACATTATTATATTAATCCCATGGTCCTGTACATTATTATATTAATTCCATGGTGCTGTACATTATTATATTAATTCCATGGTGCTGTACATTATTATATTAATCCCATGGTGCTCTGTACATTATTATATTAATCCCATGGTGCTGTACATTATTATATTAATTCCATGGTGCTGTACATTATTATATTAATTCCATGGTGCTGTACATTATTATATTAATTCCATGGTGCTCTGTACATTATTATATTAATCCCATGGTGCTGTACATTATTATATTAATTCCATGGTGCTGTACATTATTATATTAATTCCATGGTGCTGTACATTATTATATTAATTCCATGGTGCTCTGTACATTATTATATTAATCCCATGGTGCTGTACATTATTATATTAATTCCATGGTGCTCTGTACATTATTATATTAATCCCATGGTGCTGTACATTATTATATTAATTCCATGGTGCTGTACATTATTATATTAATCCCATGGTGCTCTGTACATTATTATATTAATTCCATGGTGCTGTACATTTGGGGGTTACATACAATACACAGAATATACAGGTAGATATAATACTAACAATGACCGACTGGCACAGTGGGGTAGAGGGCCCTGCCCGCGAGGGCTTACAGTCTATGAGGGAAGGGGGGTAGAGACAGAAGGAGAGGGGGAGACTGTACAGATGGGGGTGCGGTGATAGTGTTATTGGGGGGTGTAGGCCTTCCTGAATAGGGGAGTCTTCAGGGCCTTCTTGAAGCCTGTGATTGTGGGGGTCAGTCTTATGTGTCGTGGTAAGGAGTTCCAGAGTATGGGGGATGCACGGGAGAAATCTTGGAGGCGGTTGTGTGAGGAGCGGATGAGGGCAGAGCGGAGTAGGAGGTCATTGGAGGATCTGAGGTTACGTGTGGGCAGGTAGTGGGAGATTAGGTCAGAGATATATGGAGGGGACAGGTGAGGATGAGGTCAGAGATATATGGAGGGGAGTGGTGAGGTCAGAGATATATGGAGGGGACAGGTGAGGTCAGAGATATATGGAGGGGACAGGTGAGGTCAGAGATATATGGAGGGGACAGGTTGTGGATGAGGTCAGAGATATATGGAGGGGACAGGTTGTGGATGAGGTCAGAGATATATGGAGGGGACAGGTTGTGGATGGCTTTGTATGTTAGCGTTAGTAGCTTGAACTCAATTCGCTGGGCTATGGGTAACCAGTGGAGGGACTGGCAGAGGGGAGCAGCCGATGAAGATCGGGGGTGAGGTGGATTAAGCGAGCAGCGCAGTTTAAGGTGGACTGGAGGAGGGCGAGGGTGTTTGCTGGGAGTCCATGGAGAAGGGTGTTGCAATAGTCTAAGCGGGAGATTATGAGGGCCTGGATGAGCATCTTGGTAGTTTCCTGGGTGAGGAAGGAGCGGATTCGGTGGATGTTCTTGAACTGGAGGCGGCAGGAGGTGTTGAGGGTTTGAATGTGTGACTTGAAGGATAGGTCGGAGTCCAGGGTTACCCCAAGGCATCGGGCCTGTGGGACTGGGGTAAGTGGGGTTCCGTTTACTTTGATAGATGGGTCATGTGGAGGGGCCACATGGGGTGGGGTGAAGATGATGAACTCTGTTTTCTCCATGTTGAGTTTGAGAAAGCGGGAGGAGAGGAAGGAGGCTACGGCCGCTAGACAATCTGGAGCTCTGGCCAGCAGGGAGGTCATGTCCGGTCCAGAGATGTAGATTGGGGTGTCGTCGGCATAGCAATGGTACTGAAAGCCATGAGATTCTATGAGTTGGCCCAGGCCAAGGGTGTAGATGGAGAACAGGAGGGGTCCTAGGACGGAGCCTTGGGGCAATGTAAATGTGTCCGTGTTGGTAGTGAAAGGCATTAAATGACATCAGTGATGCTGCATGGATTGTATCTCGCTATTAAACCATTATATAACACAGACAACTTCCTTATATAATGACGTCAATGAAAAGAAACAACGCTGAGGTCCCGCGTTGCGGAAATGCAGCTTTATTTGTTGCAGATTTTTTGAGCCAGGATTGGATTAAGCACAGGGTAGAAGTAGAAGAACTTCCTATATATTTCCCATTCCTTTAGTAGACATTCCTGGCTTTGGCTGAAGAAACGGCAGCAAAGTCTGCAACAAAGAAAGCTGCATTTCTGCAATGTGGGGCCTCAGCCTTATAGCACCTGGTAATGCTGCCAGAGCTGTAGTGTAGTACAACATAGGGAAGTGTTATCAGCCTGAAGCCCAGGGCAAAAGAGAGAATTCATGGAGGTGGTGAAAGGTCCTCTCTCAATGCTGCAAATTCAAAAAACCACCACTTTCAATTCAACATTTATTTCAAATATTTAGAAACTTTGTTGCAAACAATTTAGATTTTTTAATTTGTGAAATTAAAAAAATGTTATCCTTGGGAGGTTTATCCATTAAAATGTGTTTTAAACGAACGGTTGAAGATTTCAACTTTATACTGACTGTCACTTACATCAAAGATTTAGGAAAATACTGTCTGCATAATAATCTGGAACACAAAGTATAGGCCATAAAATAAAGAAAAACTGACCAAAACCTGAGATGTAATGCGTACGGCCCGCTTTAGACTATGAGCCCTAATGTAAACACACGGGGGGAAATGATGAAGACTGGAATGTCCTAGGCTGGCATGAAATGCGCCAGGATTATTGATAGGCTTAGGCCAGACCGCAGGAGGTTATGTACGCAGAATTTAGAGGCCTAGATCACCCCACCAGAGGTCATGTCGGCCAGAATTTAGAGGCCTAGGCCACCTCACCAGAGGTCATGTCCGCCAGAATTTAGAGGCCTAGGCCACCTCACCAGAGGTCATGTCCACCAGAATTTAGAGGCCTAGGCCACCCCACCAGAGGTCATGTCCGCCAGAATTTAGAGGCCTAGGCCACCTCACCAGAGGTCATGTCCGCCAGAATTTAGAGGCCTAGGCCACCTCACCAGAGGTCATGTCCACCAGAATTTAGAGGCCTAGGCCACCCCACCAGAGGTCATGTCCGCCAGAATTTAGAGGCCTAGGCCACCTCACCAGAGGTCATGTCCACCAGAATTTAGAGGCCTAGGCCACCCCACCAGAGGTCATGTCCACCAGAATTTAGAGGCCTAGGCCACCCCACCAGAGGTCATGTCCGCCAGAATTTAGAGGCCTAGGCCACCCCAGCAGAGGTCATGTCCGCCAGAATTTAGAGGCCTAGGCCACCCCACCAGAGGTCATGTCCGCCAGAATTTAGAAGCCTAGATCACCCCACCAGAGGTCATGTCCACCAGAATTTAGAGGCCTAGATCACCCCATCAGAGGTCATGTCCACCAGAAATTACAGGCCTAGGCCACCCCACCAGAGGTCATGTCCGCCAGAATTTAGAGGCCTAGGCCACCCCACCAGAGGTCATGTCCGCCAGAATTATTATGAGGTCTAGGCCACACTGTAGGAGGTCATAAGTGCCAGAATTTAGAGGCCAAGGCCACCCCACTAGAGATGAGCGAGTAGTATTCGATGGAATACCTCCCCTGCATAGTTATTGGTGTAAAAAAGCGCCAGGGAAGGTGGGAGGGGCTTCAAATTTTTACTGCGTTTACCACGTGGTATTTGTCCGAGTATACCAATAACTATGCAGGTCTACACACCACCAGAGGTCATCCCTGCCAGAATTTAGAGGCCTAGGCCACACCATGGGACGGCATATGTGAGATAAAACCTACACGAGCTCCAGAAATCTCAGGTTATAACTTACACTAGTTTTATGTTACAAGTTAAAGTAAATCCGTTGGGCCAAGACGTCCCCACCCCGGACCACCTTCATCCCTGCCCTTTTCTTCCCAAAGTGTCCAGCAGGGTGGAAAAGGGACAAAATGGTACATTTTGGACACACATTGCAGTATTTTTATGTTCGTTTTCTGGCGTCAACCTTCTGATAAGTTCCCCCCAGATTTATTCAGCCAGTCTGGATCTATAAGCACCTTGAACATACATGAGTTGGATATAAGTGAGTGAGGCCCAACCTTTGACACGGCCCCGGTGCCTGTAGAGGGGCAGGACCTTCCAATATCCTCTATGAAGAATGTCAGTGACACCAAGAATCCAATAAAACGTGTCCTGTGATCAGGAAACACATTGGTAAAGATAAATGTGCTCCATAATATGAACCTCCCTTGTTTTCTACCTTCTGTAATGATTCACTATGACAGGTAGCCTTCAGGACACTTTCCCAGCAGCAGCAAGGCGCCGGCTCCTCAGAAGAAGACTAAGGCTGATGGCAAGTAATGAAGGGATTGCAAATGAGAGGCTAAAGGCGGCCGAGGGGGATTACACACCAGGCAGGGAGAGGGCGACGCTGCAGACAGCTGCAACGTCCGCAACAATAAGAAGAGAATCAGAAAGTCCCAGCATGGAGAGAAAGCTAGGGTGTAATAATCAAGTATATTAGGAAGGTATATGGGCTGAATATACTGGAGCAATGCTCGGGACTGTCCAGTGCTATTCATTCCCTCTTGTCTCATAAATGCAGCGAAGTCATATGAACTTGAATGGAGATGAGTTGCAATACCAAACACAGCCCATAAATAACAGTGGCGCTGTTTCAATGGAAAAACTTTGGCAGCTATTTGAGAAAACAAACAACTTGTAGATCAGATGTCTCCTCTTTGGCACGACAGATGTAATGTTTACTGTAAATCCCGATGAAGCCAATGCGAAACGCGCGGTGAGGTGTTTGTTCTGAGGATGCAGTATTTTTTCTGCTCCTGTACAAGATAGCATTGGCTTTATTTATAAGATAGGAGAAAGGGCTGGTTCACACGGGGCTCGGGACCACGTATTTTAGTCCTGATTTTGATGTGGGAAGCCGCGTCAGAATAGGACCAAAATACGACTGCCCGACTGTTGCGGCTTCCTGCACCGCAGTAGGCCCAAATGAATGGGCCTCATGGAAAAAAGGAAGCTCACGGTCTGCATAGACCTCTATTGTGAGGGGGGCGATTCTGAGATGGATTCGGCGTCACAATCTGCCCCTTCTTGCCCTTTAAGAGGCTCCTGCTGCATCTTTTACCCTCTCATTGCTCGAAATCATAGTCGCGTCTGTGTACAGCGCTGCCAGACTCGTTGGTGCTATAGAAAAATACCGGGGAATAAATAATAATAAAGAGATGAAGAATAAGTAGGAAAAGTCATGTTAAGGGGGATTTGGGGCTTATACACATCCTTAGGATATGTCACACATTAAAGATCGATACCCCGGGCCCTCACTGATCAGCTATTTGAAGTGACTGCAATGTTCCGGTGAGTGCTGCGGCCTCTTTACTGCTTACCAAGCACAGCGCTGTACATTGTATAGCGGTTGTGTAGCTCAGCCCCATTCCCTTGAACGGGACTGAGCTGCTGATAAGCCTTGACCTTTGACATGGAAGCTGATCAGTGGGGTCAGACCTCCAAGGCTCTGATATTAATGACCTGCATTGTGACCTTACAGGTACAAGATAATATACAGACAAGAAATCTGCACATTTTAATGATAAACTATAAGGGACAAGAACTAACAGACCAAAAACCAGACCAAGTACATAAACAACACAATGATACGTACGAGATTGTTTTCTGCGGTTTGTTACAAAATGACTTCAATTGATAAGAAATAAAAGAAGCTGATAAAACCTTCACCGCTATGCAAGTGATGGTATAAGATGTAACATGACTCCGTGGTCCTGCGAGTTCTTGCACTAGCCAAGTGTTGTGGGTTGTTTGCACCCTGCAGAGTGACACTCCTGGTCCCCCATTGTACAGGGAGCCGCAGCAATCAGAATGCCAAGGCATATCCTTACCAAACTTATCTGATGGGAATACTGACCCCCCCCCCCCCCCCCAACCAGCTCAGCTTGGTCTGAGCATTCAGGTCTTGTTAATAGAGAGGGGAATAAGGCGATGCCAAACAGCCAACACGCCATGGTAGAAGAATCAGAACGTCCCCATATACATGATCAGGGATCAGCAACCTTCGGCCCTCCCAGCATGCTCCATTCACTCCATTTTTACAACAGCTGGAGTGCAGAAGGTTGCCGACCCCTGCATTCGATGGATGACCAGTCTCACAGATATCTCCAGGTTAGGGCAATGTTTGTCTAACATGCACGGCCAGCTTTAGCAAGTAGCATTAAAGGAGTTGTCTGGTTTTATTGAAAAACTGGCCACAGGTAACCCCTCAATCACATTTGCACTGGTATTCCATTCTGGGGAGTCCGCATGGGGACCCCCCCTCCCCCGAACGAACTACCGCACGCATTTGCAAGCGGTGTACAGTGAAAGCACACGGATCCTGATAGACTATAATGGGGTCCGTGTGCTTACTGCGAGATCTCTGCAGCGAACATGCGGAGAGGAAAGTAGTTTACAATCCACTTTCTCTCACGGCAAGCACACGAACCCCATTATAGTCTGTAGGGGTCCATGTGCTTTTACTGCACAGTGCTTACAAATGCATTCAGGGGACTCCCCAAACGGATTACCTATCCTTAGGCCAAAAAATATCTGACTGGTGGGGGCTTCTGCTCGGATCAGCTGAACGGGGCTCACTTCTGACACTGGTACTATACACAAGCTACAAAAAAATTCCTGGCCAACCCCTTTAACCCCCTCTCCTGCCTGTAGACATTTTATCAATAAAAGCAGACAACCCCTTTAATGTTTATAAATATTTGGTAGGTGAGTGGTGGACAGGTGGTCCCACATGGATCCCCCTTACACTAGACCAGGCACGTAGCCAAGTGCTACCGACCCCGTACAACTGACCCGTCAGATATTTCTGGTCTAGGGATAGGCCTAAAAAAACCCTTCCTACCCAACCCCTTTAAGTAGCCTCTAAAATAGCAGAATTCCAAAAAGGACCAAGTGATACAAAAATATCAAACAGAGAAATAAAGACACGGCCACCAGTGGTCTCCTATCGGTTCCTCTTCGGCAAATGCCAAGTGTCACTTCTAAATATTTCACAATTTTCCATTTTTTTTCCCCCCAAACCCTTCTCTCTCTGGTTCTGCTTTCTTGATGCTTCCTCGGAGCGCTGCGCCTGACATGTAAACAATGGTTAAGAAAAAGAGGGGGGAAAAAAGTTGATCTCTCTTCCAAAAGACTTTGCTTTTTATTAAAACAATGTATGAAAAATGTCAAGTACACTCGCAGCGGATGAAAGCCATGATTCATTCCAGTCATTTAAAACCCATTTTATTGAATCTATGTGGAACCGATCCGCAGACTCTCTCCCACCTCATCATCCTGCGGATTTTTTTTTTTTGTATATTTTACTTTGTTGGAATAAAAAAGTTGGAGGCCGATGTTATCCCACGCACAGCAATATGTGAAAGTATGAAGGGCTGGAAGCCTCGCTCTGTAATTCTGTTTGCTTTAGTCTTGTATTGTAAGTCAGTGTCTGGTACCGGGAACAATGAAGAATGGCGTCAGGAGGTGAAAAGAAATGTAAGACTGGGGTACAGAGAGCGGAGGGGACGCATGGTACGACATATCTTACACCGTCCCCAGACATACAGGTAGATACCAAACAGATGAATGTAATATGGAGCCATCTGCAAGTTTTGGTTCTAAAAAAACCCAGATTCACCACGGAGAGGCAGAAGACGCTCAAGGACAGTCACTTTACAAAGCCATTCAAGTGAATGGGTTTGAAAACTGACCGCTGGGTTTCCGTCTCCTGTCCAGATTCTCGGGGCAGAAGACGGAAACCCCGTTGGATTGGCTAAAGCAGAGACCAGACGCAGGTGTGAACCCACCCTTACCTGTACTACAACTCTCAACAACCAAAGACCAAACATGTTTACTTCAATGGGGACGAGACTGATCTCCTACAAAAGCAAAGTATCTATGTATCTATGTATCTATCTATCTATCTATCTATCTATCTATCTATCTATCTATCCATCTATCTCTCTCTCTCCTATCTATCTATCTCCTATCTATCTATCTATCTATCTATCTATCTATCTATCTATCTATCTATCTCTCTCCTATCTATCTATCTATCTATCTCCTATCTGTCTATCTATCGATCTATCTATCTATCTATCTATCTATTTCCTATCTTTCTATCTATCTATCTATCTATCTATCTATCTATCATCTATCTATCTATCTATCTATCTATCTATCTATCATCTGTCTATCTATCTCCTATCTATCTATCTATCTATCTATCTATCTATCTATCTCCTATCTTTCTATCTATCTATCTATCTCCTATCTATCTA
>NC_134267.1:11173971-11301471 GCF_031893055.1 Leptodactylus fuscus | reverse complement strand
GTCTATGGAACAGGAAGCAGTATACAACAAAGAGATAAGCTACATGTTAAATCCCCGCTGTTCCTGTGCTGCCACCCCTCATGGTCCCCTCCGGTACTGCAGTGTTATAGTGCCTGCATGTATGACACATGACCGCTGAGTCCAGTGACCGGCTGCACCGCTGAGTGATGTACATAATCTAATCGCTGGGAACAGCACGGACCACCAGAGCGACAATGAAGCAGCCGGGGATTCAGTCGGCGTCTGTAGGTTTTTTCCTTTATTTCATTTCCTGCTTTTGGGCAAACCCCGGACAACCTGCTTAAAGAAGACCTTTCATGTCCTCAGAGATGGGTGGTATAGGGGTGATAGACTCTCTTTCCTGAATTCAGCACACCGTGAGTTTTTCCAGTATGTGCCCAGGTGCTGGAGATATCAGCACCGATATCCCTCCACTGTCAGAGGGCTGGGCCTTTCAGCATCCCGTCATCGATACTCCTCCATAGCCTTGCACTGTCAGGGGCGAGTTGTGTTCTTCACAGCCGAACAACAATGCTGAGCTGTAAGGCCCGCCCTTGTGACCGTCGAGAGATGTTGGTGCCAAAGCGAACGGCACCGAAAATCTCCAGTCCCGAGGCGCATACCGGCAAAGCCGACAATGCACTGAATTCAGGAGAGTCTATCACCCCCTCACCTCAAGCATGCTCAACTGATAGCACTGCGTTATATAGCACATTACAATGCAAATGAGGCAGCTGGTGCAGTGGGGGCGGGCCTTCCTATCCCTGGAGCACTTTTCTTGCCACTCAGATCGCTACGACATCCTGCCTGCGCTACCTCTTGCACTGGGCGTGGCTCCTCCCACTGCTATGACATCACCCATCCTACCTAAGCAGCAAGGGCGGAGCTCCAAGGGCTGAAGGCCAACACCCAGTGCGTTTTCCAGTTGTGGTGGGGTAAACGGGGTCATCCATTCCATTCCGTGACCACCATGGTTGGGCCAGTAGTGGAGAAGCTCACGTCACATGTCACTGGTGATGTTTAGTACTGGTGGTGTATTACCTGTGATATCACTGGTACCCATCATGTGACCCATCATGTGACCTTTATGTTACCCCATGCTGTCCGGTTCTGGTACGATAACCTCCATATTGATCTCTGATAACGCCCATCCTACCACGGGTGTCTGACACCTGGCAGTACCCAATGTACAAAACTATTTCCACCCCAGTGTACCTCTAGTGGGGTAACCTCGCCATAAGTACGTCTTCATGCACGTTCACATTATAGTGAGACAGTAAGAGATGTCAGGCCATCGCAGCTTATTTCTGGCATTAACTTGCTGGAGCTGTGTCTAATTTCGGACTCTATTAAGGCGTACAATGCGTGGCTCGCCAAGACTCTGCTGAGAGTTTTTGTACGACATTTGCTGGAACTGAACAGAAGGGCCGAATTCCAAAATTCTAGTTTGTTCTATTTGCGTAAATATCCTCCTCCAATTCACAATCATTCTATTAGATGGGGAGGAGGTAATCTTTAGCATCTGCTTCTCAACATCCTGTTTTCACGATGATCTTTTCAAGGAACAAACTGTGTTGCAACTCGTATTTCATGCTCGGCCCGTGACTCCTCCTCGGTGGTTCAGAATCTTCTCAAACACATGTAGATCTCTACATTTATTGTCACCGCCGGCCACATCTGAACGATCAAACACCCTGAGAATGACGAACGTTGAAAAAAATTGTCTATTTTATTTGCATCATTTTGGTAAAATAAGTGGTGAAACTGAAACATTGTCAAAACGAATCTTACAAAAAAATTTTATTTTTAAAAAGTCTACTTGACCCGTAGGCTCCCATGGTATGACGTACCGATACATTGTACGTCTGGAAGACCAGAGGTTGTCCATCTCGCGATTCAAGTCTACTCTTTATTAATAAGTTCCAGTATCTGGATACAGTTTTCAGTCCGTTCTTTGTGAATCAGTAATCTGGTGTATTCGGTGGTCTTCAGGAACTCCGGAGTGGGGGGTAAAGCGTGGAGACCGCGTTGGACCTTCTCTGCTCGTTCATAGGCCACCTGGGAGATCAGGAGAAGCTCTGGATCCTTGGGTTGTAGATGAAGGGCAGCTGAGGCTATGAGTTCCTTGAGATGTTTAGAGAGTAGTCTAACATACACAAGCTTCTCAGCCCAAAAGTTGGCTTCTCCTTTCTCGAAGAGATCCTCTTCCACCTGTGAAGACGTAGAACATTTGGTCAATGGTGTAATCTAGACCTACAGTCGTTGTCTGCATAATAGACATTGAGTGAGTGTGAAGAACATTGTCATTTATGGATACCAAGATCTGAGATCAGACGGGTCCAGCTCGGTGTCCTCACAGACCTTGAGGAGGACAGGAGCCCACCTGTAGGCATTCCTGGAAGAGCGAGCTGTCATCGGAGTGTACTTCCTATTCCATGTGTAGTAGACAGGTTTATTTATCTAGGCATGATATACTGAACCGAAGGGCAGGTCCAGACTAAACTTTTTTTATTTGCACAAGCAGTTCTGTATAAACCGCGTAGGAAAACTATTTTTTGCACTGAGGTGACTTTATTTAGACTGCAGCATGGAAACGGGCTTTCGGTTTATGGACTTCTCTTCCTTTTTCGATGTCTGATCTTGATACTTGGTATTGCCATTGATAATATTGGAGTCTATAAAACATTTTGAGGTGTATTCAACAACTGCAGCTATATATACCCTCCAAGCTCCATTAGTACCTTCCTGGTAACTCCATCCCTTTGCTGCAGAGGTATTTGTTATTGCCAGTGGACCCGGCTGACAAACCCTCATAAACTGAAGCAATAAACCGCAGTCTCTGAAATCAACAGCCATCTGTTCATTATGGCTCTCCAGTAATGGAGTCAAGAAAAGTCCCAAGCAGGGAACCATATGTCCTACTAGGGTGTATGGCCGACCATAGAACATAGGAAGGCGGAGAAGACACATGGTGAGTTTTTTGTGTTCTGATTTTGCTGCAGTTTTTTTCAGCCAAGGCCAGGAGCAGAAGGCAAGAATGTAATTTTTTTAAAATATTTCCTATAGATTTTGAATCGACTCCTGGCTTTGACTCAAAAAACCACAACAAAATCTGCAAGAAAAACTCATAGTGTGTCTTCATCCGTAGACTTTTATGCAGTGCTTTGGATTGGGAAGTCAGCAGTCATTTTGGAAGGAGTCTGATGGGGGATCAGGATGGAAGCAGAAGAGGAAGAACAGAGGGCACCCAGTATATAGATGACTATGCTTGTGTCATGTATAGACATGTGGAGGGTCACTTAAAAGGGGACCTTTCACCACCACCATTTCTTTGCATCCTTCCGTAGCTGCTGCCCCTCTGATTCTGGTGTAGTTGGAATTTTTTATCTAGCCCCTATTGTTCCCAAGCCAATATGTTAATTAGGCTCTCCACAGTCATGTGGGTGGTCCCTGACTGTCGTCTCCAGCCAGTCTCTGCCCACTTGACAGTAGAGAGGCATATTAACATATTGGGTGCTGAAAATAATAGCATCAGTAGCTCAGGAACAGTTGGGGCTAGGGAAGAAATTCCAGCCCGTACTGTTCCTGAGCTACCGATGCTGTTATTTTCAACACCCTATATATGTTAATTTGCCTCTCTACTGTCAAGTGGGCAGAGCTTGGCTGGAGAAGACAATCAGGGACCACCCACATGACTGTAGAGAGCCTAATTAACATACTGGCTCAGGAACATTAGGGGCTAGGGAAGAAATTCCAACTACACCAGATGCAAAGTGTTGGAGTTTATGGATTTGGTGTAAAGTCCCCTTTAAATGACAAGACTGTGGCTGCCTGTAGCCACCACTAGAGGGAGCTCAGGCATTGACTGCATACTGTTTTATGCACTGTACCCTATAACAATAGTACACAGTAAGCTCCCCCTTGTGGTGGCTACCGGTCATCAGAATTTTACCAATTGCTCTGTGTGCAACACTTTGGGGAGTTAAACTGCTCATTGGTCATCGTCTACCAAATAAAATACAAAAATGCAAAAATTTCAGTAGCAAAATATCTTTGAAACTAAAATACAGATCGGAACATTCTATGCAAATTATTATCCCTATTATTCTTAATAATTAGAATCTCCTCCGAGCCGGGGGTCATAACTAAGTGATATTTCCCTCCTGGCCGTGTCAGTAAATGTTTGGAGATTAATAAACTAGAAAGCTTTTCCTGTTTCGGCAGACATCGGAGTAATTCTCTATAATCATTGCAGCTCGCAAAACACCTACAACTGTTTATGTTTCTTTTTTGCTCATTTGCTTTCATTTTGTCATAGTAAAAGTCCTGTGAGCCCCTTTGGCACGGCCCGGCGTAATTATTATGTGCCCGTATTCATGCCTGCCATATCCCCTTGTAAAATGACTGCATTGCTATGCACAACACCTGCGCGTCTAATTGCTAATACCAAGAACACAACATTTCTGTCCTGCGCGTTACGTCAGCCTCGGTACAGACTGTCCAGGATAATTGTTATGTGCGGGATTTTCGCACCTCGGGACGGCTCTCTGTTTTGCAATCCTGTGGACATTGGTTTGCTTTATTACCATTTTTGTGGTTTCTGGACTGCTGAGATCATCTTCTCCTAGGAGCCATCCCAGGAGGACGGCGACACCATGTGCGACCTGATTCCACTGCCGAAGGAGCCCACACAGGATCCCAAACGTCAGATCCACAGCCATGGGAGGATTAACAATACAGAACTGAAAGCCTGGAGGGAAGAAAAGACGTAAATATCAAAGGTGCAAAAATGATCGTTCCTTAAAGGGATTAGCACACATGGCTGCTTTCTACTTTATGGGAAGTGACATCACGTTTGGTGATCACATGGCCATGCTGCAGTCATGTGACCAAAAGAAGTGATGTCATTTCCTTGCAAGGAAACACCCATCTTTTCCAATCCTGGATAACCCCTTTAAATTCTATCTCCAACTTTAATACATTTTCATAAATGAAGAATACAAGTGAACAGAAGAAACTTGGCTTCTATTTATTAGGGCAAGTCTTTATAGAAGTCTACAGAGAGGGGAGGGGGAGGACAAGGCTGCTGGAAAATAGACACAGTGTAGCTGCTAAACTCTGTTACATGTTGTAACTATGACAACTCTTTTGACTCTACTATATCTTGCAAGATAACATTCTTGCAAATTACTTACTAGCTAGCAGCAGCAGCCCTCTCCATAGACTTCAATGGGGGAGCGCTGCAGTAAAAAATCTGCCACTACAGTTTGTAGGGTGAGTAGAGCTTAAATAATACCTGCAGGTGCCTCATGGATGTCATAACCCCACAGATCTCATCTAATATTGGCCTTTAGGATAGGCCTTCAATTGTTACCAGAGAACCCCTTTAATACAGGGCCAGCACCAGGTGCATTTGGGCCCTTGGGGCATCAATGACAGTGGGCCCCAGGTGCATTTGGAGCCTTGGAGCATCATGGTGTGCCCTGGCAAATGCAAGATTTGCCTCCTACTAATAAATTGTCAAGTCCTCACATGGCACAACATACAAAAAATGCCAAAAATAATCGGCACGGTACTTTACAGGGGGTGAACAGTTCTGCAATCCGCTATAATACCCGTTCTGCCATTTGTTTTCCTTTGGACAGCCTCTTATTTAACCAAAGCCCAAGCAGATGTGAAAACCTTGTTATAGACCTTGTTATAGACGCTGTAGGATAAAGTAAGTAGAGACACCGAAGGGTTAATCTAGAGGCCGTGCCAGCCGCTTACTGAAGCCAATGCATTCCTCCGATTGCGCACATTCAGGGCGCTGGATATCCTATAAGAATACAAGCCGCTTCCTCACTTGCGATGACGCCTCCAATGTCTGCTGTAGTTTGGCACGAATATCCCACCTGTTATGGGGGCACCTCGCTGGTCGCTCCCCAGACCACAGGTCATTAATATCCCCCCGATGTGTTTACTGTGCGGAGTGAAGATTTATACACTAAGGAAAGGTAGAAGGTGGTGGATGATACAGCGAGATGTAAACACTATAAATCACCCCCTTATGTGTCAGGTGTATACACAGTGAGGCATTATTACCGAGACAGCCGGGCCTAGACACCCCACCGGGCTACAGAGTTGGCTATGGAGATATTTCTATCCTCACTATTGGTTTTACTTTGATGTTGTTGGAAGGAAAAAGAAATTTGTCATCAGTAATCTACGGAGCGATCAGTAAAGATGGATGAAATAGAGGAGAGGTAGACCGTAGTGGTTCTTGTCCGTCTTGGGCCCAACCCTTTATTGGTCAACTTATGACCCAAACACCGGCTAACCATCTAGTGGAGGTGACCTGACCTTCTCAATAAACAGATTTCGGAGTAAGACGGATCAATTGGATGTCAACATACCCGTTCCTTTGGTATTCAAGACATATAAGCTAACACTATGGTGTTATGTCTGAGGGCCACTTATTCCCCTCTGGTGTTCAGGCCATGGTGTATGGACAGCCCAATAGCTTTTGACAGCAAGAACAGCACAGCATGCAGCATTATTATTGCCATCGAAATAATGGCATTCTCAACAAAACCACATTTGGGCATCTCTTGCCTCCAACAAAAAGTCATGGCTTCCAGGGGGAACTTTGCACAGTGAAAAGGTTTGCTTCTGGATCTCTGTGGTGAAGTCCATCACCAAACCAATCAACATGAGCCAGATGAGGAGTCCACCCATTGTATTTTATAGACTCTCTTCTAGTAACCACCACCGGGGATATCCTTCACTACAGGTGTATCTGCATAGTAACATCTCATACACCAATTATAAGCTTCATTTTTTCGAGAGGGTATGGCTTGTCGTAATGACCTACGTAACCATTACAGCCATCCAACTAGAAGTGGCACCATTGACCTATAGATGCACAGCTAGAAGTGGCGCCATTGACCCATAGATACACAACTATAAGTGGTGCCATTGACCTATAGATACACAACTAGAAGTGGTGCCATTGACTTATAGATACACAACTATAAGTGGTGCCATTGACCCATAGATACACAACTATAAGTGGTGCCATTGACCTATAGATGCACAGCTAGAAGTGGCGCCATTGACCTATAGATGCACAGCTAGAAGTGGCGCCATTGACCCATAGATACACAACTATAAGTGGTGCCATTGACCTATAGATACACAACTAGAAGTGGCGCCATTGACCTATAGATGCACAGCTAGAAGTGGCGCCATTGACCCATAGATACACAACTAGAAGTGGTGCCATTGACTTATAGATACACAACTATAAGTGGTGCCATTGACCTATAGATACACAACTAGAAGTGGCGCCATTGACCTATAGATACACAACTAGAAGTGGCGCCATTGACCTATAGATACACAACTAGAAGTGGCGCCATTGACTTATAGATACACAACTAGAAGTGGCGCCATTAACCTATAGATACACAACTAGAAGTGGCGCCATTGACCTATAGATACACAACTAGAAGTGGCGCCATTGACTTATAGATACACAACTAGAAGTGGCGCCATTGACCTATAGATACACAACTAGAAGTGGTGCCACTGACCTATAGATACACAACTAGAAGTGGCGGCATTGACTTATAGATGCACAGCTAGAAGTGGTGCCATTGACCCATAGATACACAACTAGAAGTGGCGGCATTGACTTATAGATGCACAGCTAGAAGTGGTGCCACTGACCTATAGATACACAACTAGAAGTGGCGCCATTGACTTATAGATACACAACTAGAAGTGGCGCCATTGACTTATAGATACACAACTAGAAGTGGCGCCATTGACTTATAGATGCACAGCTATAAGTGGTGCCATTGACCTATAGATACACAATTAGAAGTGGCGCCATTGACCTATAGATACACAACTAGAAGTGGTGCCACTGACCTATAGATGCACAACTAGAAGTGGCGCCATTGACCTATAGATACACAACTATAAGTGGTGCCATTGACCTATAGATACACAATTAGAAGTGGTGCCATTGACCTATAGATACACAATTAGAAGTGGCGCCATTGACCTATAGATACATAATTAGAAGTGGCGCCATTGACCTATAGATACACAACTAGAAGTGGTGCCACTGACCTATAGATGCACAACTAGAAGTGGCGCCATTGACCTATAGATACACAACTATAAGTGGTGCCACTGACCTATAGATACACAATTAGAAGTGGTGCCACTGACCTATAGATACACAACGAGAAGTGGCGCCATTGCACACAGATACACAACGAGAAGTGCTGGTAGTGACAGACCCCAAGTGTAAAGAAGATGAATTAAATCAACTGAAGATGAAATATCTGCGTTTCGAGTCCAGCTGAACTATGGAAACTTCGCTATAGCCGTTTGTCATTGTTATTACTGGCCCCTTTACATAAGGCAACCTATACTTTTAATTGCGCACCAACCAGGATGTTTTTAATTTGCCCCTGGCTAGCTGTTCTGGAAGCGTGCAGGATCTCGGACTAAAATAAATCAGAGCACACTTTATTAATCTGTCACTTAACATCAACCACTGGCGAGGGCCACCCCACCCCTTCCCCAATTTGCGGCCGGATACCATTATAGCCGTGTAGCTTTTGCTCTGCTTAATGTAGCGATGATTCATATTGTTGGTCCTTGTTTACCTCATTGTGCCGCCCGCTGAACCTCCCTAGGCTTGTTTACCCCATATCGTTCCTTCCTACATTCTTGGCTTATGGGAAACTGATTAGCTTTTGACTGGAAGCCAGTGTAGGAAGTACGAGAGTGAGGCTTTACTTAAGCAAGACTACTACATTAACTCTAATGAGAAGAGAGAAAAAAAATCTAACCAAAACACGAGCGTCTAAAAGCGGCCGGCGAGGAAAAGACGCTTCTAAAATGGGCTAAAAAAATCACTTTACACGAGATTTGGAAATGTAAATCAAGCGAATCCGACGTTGTTGCTGCATTGCGTCACCGCCATTCCTAAGCAAAGTCTTTGCTAAATATGGACCCGAGCGAGAAGCTCCACATGCGGAGACTGGATCATTTCACAATCCCGACTCTCACTACAATCCGCTATTACAAACAAACCGGCCGGGCGGTCATTAGAGATGTGCTGTATACTCCTCCTGTAAACAGAGCTAGCAGCAAACATAACACACAAACATTCACTGGAATAGACGACACCACCCCATGTGACATTGTGTAAATACATGCTGATGGAACGCAGGACGTGACTCAGGCCCGACATGGGGACAACCAAGAACAACACCATTCACAGCACAAGCAGGCGTCCAAAGCAAATGCATGGACCTGTGGGCTACCAGCTGCTTGCTTTGTGGCAGGAAAAGGGGTTTAGACGGGAAACTAGAACTAAGGGTTTATTTTTTGGCCTGGATGTATGTCCTTCAGTATTGACTTTAGCTTCTCGTGTTCTTAAAAAAACAGGTTGTTATGTGCCAAGCACCGAACTCTAGTGGTGGACGGTGAGGACACGTGCTCATAGACATATCTACCAGAACATAGTGGACAGCTAGCTTCTGTCTTGAAGGGAAAGACTTCTTATCTCCATAGGCTTTGTCGCATGTCTAACCATTCACATTAGACCAGTTTTTCCCACACGACTCACCCGTACGCAAACTCTTGTTTTATGTTGTAAACAGCGAGAAGGGAATAAGCCGCTGGAGAGAGTCAAACACCTCATGCACATTAGATAGTCAGCTGGTCTTACTGAAATCGGTGAGTTCGGCCTAAATTCATCTAATGGGATTGACCGTTATATCTACAACTCTTCCTTAGTATAAGAAATTTTAGGCTATGGAAAGTCAAAAAGTTGGCCATAAACGTTAGATGGCAATTTCGCTCGACTCGGCTCGAAAGAAAGACAAAGATACTGCGTCATACACAGGAGATGGTTGGCAGGTCCCACCAAAATTGGTGGTTTGGCCGACGTTCAGTTAATGTGAAGAGCCACTATACCGACAACTCTTCCTTGTTAGAAGACATTTCAGGCCGTAGAAAGTCTAAAATATCTTTACTCCAGAGAAAGGGGAGAAAGACCAAGTAATCTCATCTCCTGAGCATCTCAAATCCAACAGCCATATTCTTCTTTCCCAAAACATCTGTATTGGTAAGGAGTTGACCACTTTATATACGTTAGATGGTTTGCTGGTCCTACCGAAATCGGCGACGTCAGACGACGTTCTGTTAAGGTGAATGGCCACTATACCTACAACTCTTACTTATTAGAAGATAGTTCAGGCTGCAGAAAGTGAAAATGTTGGCCATATACATTAGAGCAGTGGTCCTCAACCTTTTTTGTACCAGGAACTGGTTTTTAAGGGATTCTACCATTAAAATCGAATTTTTTGTCCCTAAGAAAGGCTATTCTTCTCCTACCTTTAGATGTCTTCTCCGTGACGCCGTTCCGTAGAAATCCCAGTTTTTGACGGTATGCAAATGAGTTCTCTCACAGCACTGGGGGCGGTCCTCAGCACTCAAACAGCACTGGGGGCGTCCTCAATGCTGCGAGAGAACTCTCCAGTGCCGCCTCCAACTTCTTCAGAAACGGGTCTTCTTCCGGCGGTGGCTTCAATCTTCTAGGCCTCAGGCAGCCGACTGCGCATGCCTGCCGGCCACAAGAAAGTGGCCGCTTACAATACTGTGTAAGCGGCCATTTTCTTGTGGCCAGTGGGCATGTGCAGTCAGCTTTGTCCTATGCCTGAGGCCTAGAGGTTGGAAGCCAACCCCCGGAAGAAGACAAGAAGAAGATGGAGACAGCGCTGGAGAGTTCTCTTGCAGCATTGGGGACGCCCCCAGTGCTGTTTGAGTGCTGGGGCCCGCCCCCAGTGCTGCAAGAGAACTCATTTGCATACCGGCGAAAACCAGGATTTTTACGGAGCGGCGGCGCGGAGAACACATCTAAAGGTAGGAGACGAATAGCCTTTCTTCAGGCTAGTCCTACGTGTTAGGGACAAAAAAATTCGATTTTAATGGTAGAATCCCTTTAAGCAAGACCATTTTTCCATGGTGCAGCACGGAAGGGGTGGGGCTTTGGTCATATGGGGACGGGGTTATAGGTGGGCTCCACCATGTGAATGGAAAGGCTCTCTACCGCGATGCTCTGCGGGGCAGTCAGGTCTGACATGAGCACCTGGGCGGACTCCTTCCTTGTTGTAAGATGTTCCAGGCTGCAGAAACTCAAAAAGTTGGACATACACATTAAACAGCAATCGTGCCCGACTCCGATGAGGTGCGGGGGAGACGTAGCCAAAGGAGTCTTATTCCCTTAGCAGCCGAAATCTATCAGAACGATCCTTATCTCCCCTGATGTCTTTCACAAGGGCAGAGTCGTGAGGGCCCCATACACATTAGCGGGTTCAGCCAACAATCATCTATTGGCCACCATTAGTGACAAAAATTGGCCAAAAATTTACAAGAATGCCCCTTTAAATGATCAAAATCAGCTTTCTACCACATCTGTCCCTGAAGAGTAAAAGTTACCAAATTTATAGTCGGTTGAAAGTCGATTGAAGACAACAATCCTCCCCCGCCATTCCACAGGAGGGAACAGAACATGAAATTCCAAAGATATGAAGTTCTGTCGATACATTAAACCTCATCCACATGTGCAGCGCCTGTCAGAGCGCGGCCGGTAATATACGGCGCAGTGGAATTTCGGCAATACTTTTCTCCCTCATGTGTGATATTTATTTCTTTGAGGAACATTCTGTTGTCTTCTCCAATGACTCTGATACGGAACACGGACAGCGTCGGCCGCTTTACTTGCTTCTACTTGCTAAAATTCTATCCTTGTCTTTTAGTGGTTTCTAAGAAAAGAGGAGCGAGTCCAAGGAATGCAGAGATAAGTCGCTTTCATGGCCTCTCGAGAATCTTCTTTCCTCTACGAAAACTTGGATTGATTATTTTTAGGATGAACATTACTTCCCTGGATACAACAAACCTGCCAGCGGAGTCCCATCTCGCAGCGCCTAGTGCACAATGTGCGCCATAGATGGGGGGTTTTATTTGTCCACTTTCCCATAAAAATCCATAGTCAGAGAGGACGACTAGACCGCGCACGTGAGAAGATTCTCATTCAGTCAGCAGTTTTTGGAGATCGGAGATTCTCACCAGGCGAGAAGTCTTATAGTAAGAAGTAAAGTCCTTGGGCTCAGATACGTTCTTAGGAGATGAGGAGACTGGATGTAGAACACTGTGCAAAAAGTTTAGGCAGGTGTGGAAAAAAATGCTACAAATAAAAGGGTTAATAGTTTATTGTCATCAATCAACATCAATCAATATTCGGTGTGACCTTTGCCCTTTGCCTTCCATCCGTTCTTCTCGGTACTTGCAGACAGGTTTTGGCAGAACTGGGCAGGGAGGTTGTTCCCGCCGCCATCTTGGAGGACTAAGCCCAGATCTTCTGTGGATGTTGCTTGTCCAATCCGTCTTTCTCTTCATGTCACCCCAGACGGACTGGAGGATGATGAGATCAGGGCTCTGTGTGGGCCGGATCATCACTTCCAGGACTCCTCCTCCAAAGAGTAAAGGTCACACCGAATATTGAAGGGATTTACAATTCTCTTAATTCACTTTGTAATTGATGCAAATAAAATATTAACCTTACTTTGCAGCATTTTTTCCTGCCTACAACTTTTGCACAGCACTGTACATCTTTGCATATAGCAATAAGACATCCTACTAATCTCAGCATGTTATCGCCTACCCGCGGCATCCACACCTCAGCGGTTCTCCTTGGATGCACCGGTGGAATGTTCTGTAGATCAAGACAAGAGGTGAGACCAGGCACAGGACAGAAGCTTGTGGTATCCAAAGTCAGGAGAGGACAAGCAGAACACTCAGGGCTTGACGCACATTCAATACTAAAAATATCACGCTGAGATATGGAGATGTATATTAGGCATAAAGGTTTGGGCCAGTCAGCCTATGCTATCCCTGCACGGTAGCACTGACACTACACCGGACTGGCTGGGATATACACAGGGCACGTGGTCTATAACTTTACTCCCCACTGAAAACACATGCACACTTGGTATAGATTAGTGTACACGTGTGTAGGCAGGATGGGAGGAATAGCTGGTGGTTGGATGACAGGTCATTATGTGAGTCGGACACGCAGACCCCGCACAGACCATCTGCTCCAGCAACCAATGGGTGCTGCTAGTGGACGGCCACCATAGTGGTGCGGCATTGCTCCTGTCACCGCTCGTCCTGCACTAGATCCCGCGCAGATCACCTTTGTAGGGTCCGATGTTGTGGAACCTGACAGATCGCATCATATCATCCTACCCTGTTCGATTAGTGGCTGGACAACCCCTTTAAGACTAGTGTACAATACTCCAGTCTTTATGAACCAATCCTATTTGTCTATATGACCCAATAAAGATCTTTTCTTCCGTTTGAGCAGTTCTGTATCTGTCTACAAGGTTCTCCATAGCCTTCAAGTCACGAAGTGGTTAAAAAGCGTCGTCTTCTGGCTCCATCCAGCCGTATTTATGCGCGTGAACTTTAGACCCCTCCATACTGCTGATCTCTAATTGAATTTTAATATATAGGGAACAACAACATGTTCTAATTATTATGCAACTTTATAGGAGGGATAGAATTTCAGGCCTGAGACCTCTCTGGATGCGAGTGCATTTCACCTCTCCACGGGGGACATAGATCATCTTTATTGGTCTTCTGAGAAGGCTTGTGCCGTTGAGATGAACGCGGCGTAAAGTGTAAGATGACAGATTTAATATATAGAACCATACGTGACCTATTTACACATGACACAATGTAATAACTGTGAGGTATGTGCAACCATTGATGGAACACCGGACATGTTAGGAGAGTGGTCGGGGAGGATCGGGGCGTCGTCTTCTGCATTGAGTCCGACATTATACAAATAAAAATACAATAATGAACCCCGGACAATACAAGACGGTCCCTAGGGGGCACACGTCAAAGGTGATCAACTGCAGGAAGCACCCAGAGGGGCAGATACATCCATGGGATCAGCTTAATGGACGTGTGATCTGGGACAGGCACAAATAATTGATAGGGATCGATCTACTGAATAGCTCTTAATAGAGGAAGAGGATGGAAGTGTAATCCTACTAACCCTACTAATATTATAAATTTTGTTCCTCAAAGACGCAAAAACAGCTGAACGGATTTCAATGAAATTCGGCACATAGATAGTTTGTAACCTCGATTAACACATTGGTTACTTTTTTATCCCGGTAAATGACATGGCTTCACGACTGTTATGAATTTATGTTCACATACTATATTACACTGCTTTTGCAGCAGCTTATCTCAGCCAGGTCTGTTATCTCTCTATGTAAACACTCAGCTAACCTAAGTCCATTGTGTACATGCATTGGCATATTATATGATCTGCTCCAGGCAGTGCTGACACACTGAATGGGAAAACACCTTTAATCCAAATTGGCAGTTTGCTACTTTTAAACATGCCGGGAAAAAGAAACTCTAATTTGTTGCAAAATTCTAAAACAACGAGAGCTATGAAGGAAGCCAGAAGTCACAGAGATCTCCTCAAGCGGACAATCACTGGCACAGCGTGAGGAGTGAGTTTAGCGGCAGGCCACCTTGACAGCTGCTGAAACGCCGGAGCAGGTGGATCCTTGACGCCAACAACACTCTTATTATATGGCGTCCCAGCGAGCTGCTGAGATTCCAGAACAGTCACAGGCATGGTGTGGGGAACAAGTTCAGCAGCAGGACAGCTTGAGAGCTGACTAAGGGAATGTTCACACGGTAGAATCTGAAAAACACAGTGTTAGGAATTTGTAGCAAAACTGATCAAATTCCGCTGTGGTGATTCCCTCAATGGGAGGTATCAGACGGAATCCACCTGAAGATCGAGCCCGACGCTTATTTTCATAGAAGGCAGATTTCTGCCCAAATTTGGAGCTCACTTTGAGACGGAATCCACATAGACCGATGCAAGTTGAAGACAAGAGGAGAAAAGAAACGGAACAGAGATTGTCTTAGGAGCTGGGTTCAAACTTCTAGGCCTCGGGCAGAGCCGACTGCGCATGCCCACAGGCCACAAGAAAATGGCCGCCTACTGTGTAAGTAGCCATTTTTCTTGTGGCCGCGGGCATGTGCAGTCGGCTCTGCCTGAGGCCTAGGAGTTTGAACTCAGTTGCAGAAGAAGACGCGTAAAGAACCCGTTCCTGAAGAGGATGGAGGCGGCGCTGGAGATTTCTCTTGCAGCATTGGCGACGCCCCCAATGCTGTGAGAGAACTCATTTGCATACAGACAAAAACCGGGATTTCTACCGAACGGCGGCGCGGAGAAGACATCTTTGTTAAGGCTATTCCTTCGTGTTAATGAGAAAAATGTGCTTAAATGATAGGATCCCTTTAATCTATTGCTCCCTGTTATCAGCCACCTCTAGTATATTTCAATGGTATTTCTAGTGGGAAGTCCTGACACTACAGGGTTAACGTTCCTTTAAATCCAAGGCAATGACGTGATCACTAAGGAACCGAAACGTTTAAACAACCCGACAGAAAACTCAGTGTAATCTAATCTAACGTGATCTCTAATGTGATGGATCGTCTTGGTACGACCCCGGATAACTGTCTCATTAGAGCGTCTCATTACAGGCCGGGCCGATGCAGCAGAGCCGGCCATTATATAAGAGACAGCGCGTTTCAATCCCGCTACAATAAAACCTGTAATAAGGGAGAGAAGGGAGTCTTGAGTTACATGAAATGGCTGGAAAGTATGCACTTATCTGACTTGTGAATGCTCCGGCTGTCAAATAAGTAAAAAGCGCTGCCAATCCGGCGGGTGAAGCCGAGTGCTCAGCATTGTAGACTGTCAGGCCGGGCCTACTCCTAGGTCTGGGGTCAGGGGGCCCCGCGTCCCTAATCCAGGCACATTTCCTGACATTTGGGATAGGACTAGGGATGTGATGGAGAAGAAGATGGAGCAGAGAGAAGACAAAGGGAACAAGATGCAATCTTCATCAATCACCCTGAGATTTCCAAGGTGGCAGCGTCTACACCCGGGCGGGGATGGCACAGAATAAGATCAGATCGCTCGGCCTGCACCTGGAGAGGATAAATCCTAATCTTTAATCTCTCTGATGAGCTCATTTTACCATAAAGCTAGTACACAGGGTAAGGTAATACTCCTGAAACAATCTGCCTAATCCCCACCCGGAATTTACCAGGCCTGGGTGTCATTTTTCCACCCCACACAGCTCGAGACCCCCCGATTTCTGGGAAAAGGCCAATAATGTACATCTGAGGTACAGTAAGCATGAAGTGCCGGTGTCTGTGCTTTCTCATCTCTGTGTAGGTGTGTAATACAGCGGAGCGGGGGCGGACGCCACATACCTATGTCTGCAAGAATGAATATTACCCTGTATACTGTGCTCACATCTGTCCCGGCCGCGCTGCTGCTGCCGTGTGCGCGAAGCTTCATCACAACTGAGGACTCGACATAAATCAACTGCTAAGAACAAACCCTTGTAAGTAATGGAGGCGGAAACAAACTTATAAGATATGGCTGTGACAGAATGGAGACCCCCAAGTACATGACCCCCCTATAAACCAGCCCCGTGACTTATAATCTAGCAGAATTGGTCCCATCCAAGTCAGCAGTTCATTAGAAACCATCTCTTGTATCCGTCCGGACCCCCAACACTACTAAAATACTAATCCAGGCCCTGAGCATGTCTCACCTCCATTACTGTAACTCCTGCCAATCTATCGTGCTGCACCGGCCCCGACCCATCCACACAGCAAGTGACCTGCAACTCATCTCCCCCATTACATCCGCTCAGTTTTGTTATGGTCAGGGTCCTCTCTCCTGTAGATTGTCAGCTCTTATGATCAGGGTCCTCTCTCCTGTAGATTGTCAGCTCTTATGACCAGGGTCCTCTCTCCTGTAGATTGTCAGCTCTTATGACCAGGGTCCTCTCTCCTGTAGATTGTCAGCTCCTATGATCAGGGGCCTCTCTCCTGTAGATTGTCAGCTCTTATAATCAAGTGATAACCGCAGATGACTTAAAGGTTTCTGCAAATCTGATTGGGAAACCTAACCCGTAGGGCTGAGAAGTGCACATAAGGCTTAGACTACGTGGCAGCTTTAGTGGACATGTCCACTGTGCATTAAAGGTTTGCCACCCTGCAGCATTGCAAGTATAGTAAGTGAATGGTGTTACTTACTGTCCCTGAGGTTGCTACAATCCCATTCACTTACATTACTTACTGTGTTTACATGACTATGAAGTCTTCCTTCTTTCTTCTTCTGTTCCTTAGCTGCTATGGACTCCTAGTATATCTTCTCTTCTCAGCTTATGTGTGTCCTGTAATATATTACTGTGTATTATCCTGTATCTGTATTACTAGGCTGCTGTAACATACTGAAATTTCCCCACTGTGGGACTATTAAAGGATTATCTTATCTTATGTTGCATTGCAACATGGCGATCTTTGGTCATACGTAGATGTAGCCTAAAAGCAAAGATGATTTGCTATTCCGCAGTCAGCAGATTCTTATTATAAGGTACCCTTAAGACTGGGTGTACACAGCATGTACTTGCATTAGATTTGCCGCCACAGACTTGTAGGTAGCTAATCCACTGCCATGTATAGTTGCAGCAAATTGACCTTCTCTGCTGGTCTCCATGTCGCTGCATGCTGTACGTTTTTGCTCAATTACTCAAAATTGCAAAACAAAAATCACTTGATTTTGAGAAATTTTTTTGCAATGCAGAATTCTTGATAATTTACTGACTAATTTCCTGCAAGGAGAAACCGCAACGATGCCATCTCTTGTGGACCTAACCTAACAGGGATCATCTAGGCCAGGGGTAGGGAACCTTCGGCTCTCCAGCTGCTGTGAAACTACAACTCCCAGCATGCTCCATTCACTTCCATGGGAGCTCCAAGAACAGCAGAGCAAGTATGCATGCTGGGAGTTGTAGTTTTGCAACAGCTAGAGAGCTGTAGGTTCCCTACCCATGGTCTAGGCCTACTGAAATGTTCCATCAATCTTTCCTAATACAATGCGAGTGCGCACGTGACCCAGTGAAATGTTTGTCAGCAAATATTTGTGTTAAAAGTCCAAAGCGCAGCAATAATATTACAGGCCGAAGGTGAAGAGAAGAGGCCATTACATGTGTTATAGACGAGCTGGACACGTGGACTTTGTTTTACTGCGGCAGAAAAGCGCAACCCAAGTCAATTCATAGACAAGAGAGCGGGATCTCAGACACAGAGCGGTATGGGATGACTAGAGGATGATAATAAAGAAATCTGATGTTTTAGGAGGTTAAGTGCAAATATTACTAAAATCAAGTAAAATGCTGTAAAGTATTAAATAAAAAAAAAAAGAAATCAAAATATTTTTCCAAATTGCTGTTTTTGGTTGCACAGTTTCCACAAAAAAAGTATTAAAAAATTATTAAGTCAAATATAACCTAAAATGCAAACTACAGATCATCCAGCAAAAAACAATCCCTTACATAGCCCCAATGATGGGAAAAAAGAAAAAATGGCTCACAAAAACAAAGAATTTTATATGAATGAAACATCATAAGAAAAACCTATAGAAATTTGGTATCGCCGGCAGAATAAAGGTCACATGTCATGTATGATGTCCAGTGCGCCACGCAAAACTTAGAATGTAAAATTACACTGACGAAACGGACTTCGTTTTCTTCCCACAAAAAAAGAGTTAATATAATTTTATCGATAAGCTAAAGGTTTCTAAAAATGGTGGAATAGAAAAATACAACCCAGTGCACAAAAAACAAGAAGCCTTCATATGCCTGCGTCCACAATAAAATGAAAAACGTATGGCTTATAATATGTGCAAAGGAAAAGACTAGAATCAAGGCTTCAGAGTGGAAGGCCGCACTAGACGGGACAGGGGAGGAACGATTCCCATTCCCCAACCCAACGTGCCTACAGCAGATACCTATCCTGAGAATAAGACAATTGCAGGTAGTCCTAGTAATCCCCTGTAATTTTTAGCAGAATGTAGACACGTGTATTCAGTTTGCCTACAGCGCCACCACAGGGAAAACGAAGAATTACACCATGTCCATACAAATGAATGGTCATTTTCTTGTGGCCCGGGCATGGGCAGTCGGCTCTGTCCGAGGCCTAGAAGATTGAAACCCAGGACGGAAGAAGACACAGGGAGAGGACGTTCCAGAAGAAGATGGAGGCAGCACTGGAGAGTTCTCTCGCAGCATTGGGGACGCCCCTAGTGCTGTTTGAGCGCTGGGGACCGCCCCCAGTGCTGCAAGAGAACTCATTTGCATACTGAAGAAAACCCGGATTTCTACCGAACGGCGACGCGGAGAAGACATCTAAAGGTGGGAGAAGAATAGCCTACACGTTAGGGAGAAAAAAAGGGTATCCAATAATAGGATCCCTTTAAGGGTTCACTTACTTTTTGCACCTCTGCGTATTTATACTTCATCTCATAGGTGACAGGGTAGACGCTTATCTTGTACTTCAGTTTTATTACAGTCTGGCACTTCAAAGTAACATGGCAGTGCGTGAAATGAATGGGACAAATTTCTTTGAGAACAAGCCACTGTTGAGTCTCCGAGCCGGGCGGAAATGAATGAAGACAAGCTTTCTTTTTAATTTCCCTGTTCATACTAGAAGAAACATATTTTCTCAGCATGCGTACACGTGCATACACGCACCGCTCCTAGAATCTCATCTATCACTGGGTGGGAAACGCGCGGTGTTGGAAGGTGTGAAATATTAGATTTCTCCGCTGAAGTCCTCGACTGGAGTGCTAGAGTTTTTGAAGTGATTATGATAAAAGAGGTATTCATGGAAACCCCGCACACGAGCACACCGAGGCTGAAGTGACAACGTGCCATAGAGGAACGCGGCGCGCAGGATATCCACACACCTAGAAATAATATATGGAAGCAATGCCCAGGTTATAAATACTTTATACAATGCCTGTTGTTGAGTTAATAGAACGAGGCTTAGTGAATGGAAAGACTCAGTCAGGTGTCTTTGTAGAATGTAAAATCTTCTAGGCAGGGTTCGTCTTTCAAGTCTATACCGGCCATGTTCTCTAGATAGCTCGAATCTCGCCAGATTCCACCATACACATGCACAATGGGGTTGGCTGAACAGTGCACATGTCCTATAAAGAGAGGCGAGGATAGAAAAGACGCTCCATAATTGCTGCTGTTACATTCTGCTGTTTATTGCTTTTATCAACACTGCTAGGTTGTAGATAAGAGCCTGATAATACACAGAATGAGGCAGTAAAGCCATTAACCAGCAGGAGAATCCTGCTCAGCCTCTCCCTGCTCCATAGACCTGTGTGTAAGGCTGAACACAATGTAAACAAGGAGTCAGACTGAAGATAAGGATCAGGAGAGTGACTTAATAAGTGGAGAAGGAGAGATGTCCGTGTGTCCATATGGCGCTGGACATTCTGCACTATCTCTAGGCATACCCTGCACACTCACTATTCATTCACTACATATGGTTTGGACAGTCCACAGATGGACTCCGGCCAACAACATTCTCCAACTGTAAGAAATGGAGCAACTTCTTTATGAGAACAATATCCTACAAGACAAGGATTGGGTGGATCTGTTATATGACTTTCTCTTCGTATTCTCGCTCGCTCTTTGTATTCCACTATGGATGTCATGGAAAATTACACAAGACGAGGTTCCTCCTGGTTTTGCAGCCTCTGTTCTATGACACTGCAGGGTCTTACATTTGTTTGGCCCCCGTCCCGACCCCCTCGCTGTGACCTCCGTTTCTTTCTCAGAGATCTGCAATTTCCTGCAGGATCTTCATTTTTATTTTTGGACACTTCTTGTCTGTCCTCAATGGCTCCTTCATGTGCAGCGTTCCCTGGGGGGGAGGCCTGGCCTTCATTTATCAGCATCATTTCATCTGAAGTTTCCATGAGTCTTCATTATGGTTATGGCGGCCATGTTGCTTATAATATGAGTTCAATAAACATAGGTTAGGTTACAGGGTGGGCAGATTATCTGAAAATATGGCGAATTGTGGCTACGTATCTGATAAGCCTTATATATAATCCTTGTTCACATGCCCTCGATACCCCGTACATCAGGCAGAGGAGAGAGGTGAGGCATATAATGGAGGACTCAGCGTAACCCTCCATTACATAGTCATAGGAGCAGGACCCTGCAGTGAGATTGGGGCCCCTGTCGTACAAAGGGTGCAATAGTCAACACCATATTAGCTTGGCCATGAATGTGCCTATTGGGGCAACTTGACTTATAAAAATTGGCAATATACAATAGGCCTGGATGTAACAAGTTTTTGGTTTCTCCATGTGTAGCGACATTACGTTATACAATATGTCTTGAACACAACTTCATTTTATTAGTTTTCGGAGTCAGTCGACGTCTTGGTGGGAGGAAACACTTGGACATACAAGGTCCATGTAGATGTCTATCTGTGTTCTTCCAAACCTATGGCCCAGCCCTGCAAGGAAGCCATACGTCAGGGAGTCTATCGATCACTCGGAAAGACTCTCGTAAGGTGCCTTGCCCATCAGATTACAATAGGTTGCAAGACACGACACCGCTACATGTGACCACAAGAAAGAGAACCCCTGGCAGACATCAAGGAGCTCAATTAATTTTGCTCATTAGAATAAATCTGGCCGCACATGCTGCAGACCCTTATCTTTGGCTGGCAGCAGAACAGAAAACAGGTCCAGGCATTCTGGACGAGACCCCTGGCATTGTAAACGCTGACCTCTCCTACTGGCCTTGGTACAATCAGTTACTCTGTGTTTTTCATTGGGTCGTAGAGGAGGGAGCTGGCAAGACTCGGCCTGTTGCTGCTCTGCAAAGGGGCGAAGATAAAAAAAAAAAAAAAAAAAAAGTCTGTAAAATATTTACATACCAGACCTTTTATTTATTTGCAGGCTGGGGCTTTGTTCTGTGGATTTGCCCCCCCTGCGCCCTGATGTATGATTATTTACAGCATAATAAACTGCTCATTGTTTAGATAAATACGACTTATAATTTTGCCTCCTTGGCATCGGCCCAACATGCAATTAAGAAACCGGAGCTGCTCGCAGAATTCTTTGGTTTCAGCATTCTTTGATACTGCTCTTTTGCAGAACACTCATCTACATTGTTCTGTCCTGTTTCCCCATGACTCACCCCTGGAGTGTGGTATGATGGGAGTCTCGGATCGTCTGCAAGCTCGGTTAAATTGAGCATATCGGGCTTTAAAAATAAAAAAAAATAGGCCACGGTTACATTGGAGTTCGCTATTCAAGACGCACCGTCCCCGAGGAATCCAAAAAGTTATGGCATAAAATCAGGCCTTGTGCGTTACGTTCATGATGTTAGTGGACGCTGTGCGGTGGTTGTAATGGTTAATACTTGAAAGGGACTGGACTGTAATAGAATACACGGTCCTATACTTGTGACAGACCCGAATATAAAGGCATTTCCCCAAAGTTACAGTGACACTCTGATGTTTTTCTTTTGTTTTTCTTGGCTATGCAAATAGATTCAAAATCTGCTACCATGTCTAGTACCTGTACCCGCACTGAACACTGTGGAGCGAATACTAACATGGACCTTCCAGGACCTAAGAGTGTAAGGATGGTGTCACCAAAGGTCCTGGAATTTGCACCAACTTCCCTTTCAGCGGAGTTGATCATTGTTTTTTTTGGATAACAGGGTGGCAGCCAGGAACAAAGATGGTTTCCTTAAACTTTACCAATGACAGTCCATCGATCCGTGACTCTTGTAGGGTTCGATGAGTTGGGGAAGATCATTGGGGGCAGTGGCGTAACTAGGAATGACGGGGCCCCGTGGCGAACCTTTGACATTGCCCCCCCCCCCCCCCCGACCGACGCCGAAGACCCCAACCAACCCCCCCCCCCACACACACACACATTCCTGCGCGCACTATTATGCCCTATAGTGGCCCCTGCACACAGTATTATGCCCCATAGTGGCCCCTGCACACAGTATTATCCCCCATAGTGGCCCCTGCACACAGTATTATCCCCCATAGTGGCCCCTGCACACAGTATTATCCCCCATAGTGGCCCCTGCACACAGTATTATGTCCCATAGTGGCCCCTGCACACAGTATTATGTCCCATAGTGCCCCCTGCACACAGTATTATCCCCCATAGTGGCCCCTGCACACAGTATTATGCCCCATAGTGGCCCCTGCGCGCACTATTATGCCCTATAGTGGCCCCTGCACACAGTATTATGTCCCATAGTGGCCCCTGCACACAGTATTATACCACATTGTGGCCCCTGCACACAGTTTTATGTCCCATAGTGGCCCCTGCACACAGTATTATACCCCATTGTGGCCCCTGCACACAGTATTATGCCCCATAGTGGCCCCTGCGCGCACTATTATGCCCTATAGTGGCCCCTGCACACAGTATTATACCCCATCGTGGCCCCTGCACACAGTATTATGCCCTATAGTGGCCCCTGCACACAGTATTATGCCCCATAGTGGCCCCTGTGCACACTATTATGTCCCATAGTGGCCCCTGCACACAGTATTATGTCCCATAGTGGCCCCTGCACACAGTATTATGTCCCATAGTGGCCCCTGCACACAGTATTATACCTCATTGTGGCCCCTGCACACAGTATTATGCCCCATAGTGGCCCCTGCGCGCACTATTATGCCCTATAGTGGCCCCTGCACACAGTATTATCCCCCATAGTGGCCCCTGCACACAGTATTATACCCCATAGTGGCCCCTGCACACAGTATTATGCCCCATAGTGGCCCCTGCACACAGTATTATGCCCCATAGTGGCCCCATCACCCAGTATTATGCCCCATAGTGGCCCCATCACTCAGTATTATGCCCCATAGAGACCCCATCACCCAGTATTATGTCCCCATAGTGGCCCCTGCACACAGTATTATGCCCCATAGTGGCCCCATCACCCAGTATTATGCCCCATAGTGGCCCCATCACTCAGTATTATGCCCCATAGTTGCCCCTGCACACAGCAATATACCCCATAGTGGCCCCATGACCCAGTATTATGTCCCATAGTGGCCCCATCACTCAGTATTCTGCTCTATAGTGGCCCCATCACCCAGTATTATGCCCCATAGTGGCCCCTGCACACAGTATTATAGCCCATAGTGGCCCCTGCACACAGTATTATGCTCCATTGTGGACACCCATTAACATTTATTATACTCTGGGGTCTTTATAGACCCCAGAGTATAATAATCGGAGACCGAGAGGGGGATACAAACATAAACACTGTTACTTACCTATCCCTGTGCTCCCCGCTGTTGGCTATCTTCAATGACGTCGTGACGCATAAGGACGCAGGCCCCGGTCATGTGACGTCTGAGACGTCACACAAGTAGGCCCCGAAGCCTTTGCGGAGCATGGAGAGGTAAGTAACACTGTTTGTTATGTTTGCTTACCTCTCCTGGGCCTCCGATCATTATACTCGGGGGTCTGAAAAGACCCCTGATAATAATAATGATGTTTGCGGGGCCCGTGGTGTCACTTACCGATCCCGACCCCTGCCAGGATCAGTAAGTAAGTAGGGCCCGTTACCGGCTGGAGTAACTCCAGTCGGTAACGGCCTATTAAGAAAAGAAACCCTCAGGGGTAGCAGCTGTCGCCGGGCCCCCTAATGTCCCGGGCCCTGTGGCTGCTGCCTCCGCTGCTTCCCCACTAGTTATGCCCCTGATTGGGGGTCCTTCCATAAGAGAGGGCTTGTGTCAGACGGCAACAACTGCACTGTCACTATATTTCAGTAAAAATAAAAAAGAGAAAACTTGATGTGAAACTATAAAGATTTTCATGTCCTTTTTTGGGTCCAGTCTATTATCACTGACATAACATGTAGCGGCCACACTGGTACCAATACTTAGTCTTCATTGTTGGCCGTGTTACACTCTACAACTTCAATATAGACACCACCAGAGCTGTGGAGGAGTCTGGACCAATTTTGAGTGGGATCAGTGTCAGAAAAATGACGTCAAAATAAAATAATTAACAGGGTTTTCAGGGAACCCCTTCCCCAAAATTTTACAAAAAAGGTCAGTTAGTGCTATTAATGGGTTAATAAGTGCACCCAAATAACTTTAGCAGTGTTTTGGGTGATTTCTGGGTTTCTCTGGGAGCTCCTGGCATCTTCTGCATTTGTTGACCTGGGCATCTTCCTGTTCTGTTTTCCTACAACTACCATGATGCATTGCACTATACTCAGCACTGACTCGACTCACACTAGCTCACCCTCTCCCTCCCTCTCTCACACCCCTTCATTGTTTTTCTAGCTGGTTGGCCCACTACTAGCCCTTCTCAACTAACTCCCTCAACCCACCCCATCATACTTACCCATCTTCTTGTCCAGATCTTCTGGGCACGGGAGATCACTTCCTTCTTTGGGGCCAGCTCCTCCCCTTCTTGACGAATGCAATAGAGTCGGAGTGTCGGCACGTTCTGTAGCTGGCACACCACCTTTATTGCATGGGAGAGGAGGAGTTAGCCCCGACTCCCATGATCAGAAGATCTGGACAGGAAGACAGGTAAGTATGATGAGGAGGTTAGTATAGGGGACGTTCCTTTTCCAGAAACGGAACATGATCAGAAAATCTGAAAACGTGCCTGTGCCAGTCACATGACAATCGGCAATCGAGGTAAATAAAGATTGTTTTGTAAAGTAAGAGGGTGAGGGTGCTTTGGAGGAGCTTCTGATTGACCATGACCAGCAGCCATTTAAGAAGGGGTCAGGCACTGGAGTTGGTGGTTTGACCTACTGACTCCACAGCCCTGGACGCCACAATAGGGCGAGTTGTGGTTTCGGAAACCATGAACTATCTGGATCTGGTGCACAAAAGAAAACCATAGCTGACAGTCCCCTTATGTTTCCAGTGTCAAGTTCAGCATACTTGAGCCTTGATTCACATTTGGGTTGAGGATTCGAAAGCTGTGACCCCTATCTGGACAACCATTGCTAATACCCTGTTGACTTACACTCACCGGCCACTTTATTAGGTACACCATGCTAGTAACGGGTTGGACCCCCTTTTGCCTTCAGAACTGCCTCAATTCTTCGTGGCATAGATACAACAAGGTGCTGGAAGCATTCCTCAGAGATTTTGGTCCATATTGACATGATGGCATCACACAGTTGCCACAGATTTGTCGGCTGCACATCCATGATGCGAATCTCCCGTTCCACCACATCCCAAAGATGCTCCTCTATTGGATTGAGATCTGGTGACTGTGGAGGCCATTGGAGTACAGTGAACTCATTGTCATGTTCAAGAAACCAGTCTGAGATGATTCCAGCTTTATGACATGGCATTGCATTATCCTGCTGAAAGTAGCCATCAGATGTTGGGTACATTGTGGTCATAAAGGGATGGACATGGTCAGCAACAATACTCAGGTAGGCTTTGGCGTTGCAACGATGCTCAATTGGTATCAAGGGGCCCAAAGAGTGCCAAGAAAATATTCCCCACTCCATGACACCACCACCACCAGCCTGAACCGTTACCGATACAAGGCAGGATGGATCCATGCTTTCATGTTGTTGACGCCAAATTCTGACCCTACCATCCGAATGTCGCAGCAGAAATCGAGACTCATCAGACCAGGCAACGTTTTTCCAATCTTCAATTGTCCAATTTCGATGAGCTTGTGCAAATTGTAGCCTCAGTTTCCTGTTCTTAGCTGAAAGGAGTGGCACCCGGTGTGGTCTTCTGCTGCTGTAGCCCATCTGTAGCCTCAAAGTTGGACGTACTGTGCGGCGTTCAGAGATGCTCTTCTGGCTACCCTGGTTGTAACGGGTGGCTATTTGAGTCACTGTTGCCTTTCTATCAGCTCGAACCAGTCTGGCCATTCTCCTCTGACCTCTGGCATCAACAACGCATTTCCGCCCACAGAACTGCCGCTCACTGGATGTTTTTTCTTTTTCGGACCATTCTCTGTAAACCCTAGAGATGGTTGTGCGTGAAAATCCCAGTAGATCAGCAGTTTCTGAAATACTCAGACCAGCCCTTCTGGCACCAACAACCATGCCACGTTCAAAGGCACTCAAATCACCTTTCTTCCCCATACTGATGCTCGGTTTGAACTGCAGGAGATTGTCTTGACCATGTCTACATGCCTAAATACACTGAGTTGCCGCCATGTGATTGGCTGATTAGAAATTAAGTGTTAACGAGCAGTTGGACAGGTGTACCTAATAAAGTGGCCGGTGAGTGTATAAGGGGGGTCTGTTGAATTCTGCAAAGGCAATATCACAAAATCTGCCTATGGACTGAATTTTAGTCTAAATCCCGTGACTAGAGATCAGCAATGGGTCACTGAGTAGGATTACCTTGTAGTGCATCCTATAGTCGGTCTATTACTCCACCGATACTCTACGCGTTCCTTGCCCGTTCTTCGGCTCTTACACACCATAACATACCGCCACTCTACTCACTTCATACTTAATGCCCACAGTCAAAATATATGAAGGGAAAGCCCCCGACCAGCGTCAGGCTGTCACACCGCCATCTCACATTAGCTGTCTTGGTCTTTGATGCTATCACCTGGGAAAGTACAGACTTTATATAAATATATGTAAATGTTCATTCAGGTTTAACTCCTTCATTGCTTATTATTTCCAAATGTACAATCCTGTGAATTGTAAACATCTGTATGAAGTCCCCGTTTGTTTCAGGCACATGGGAACCACATGAGAAAACACAGTCCGCCGCCATCGATGTCCTCAATAACGCGCTCGCCCTGGGTTGTAGTTCTCCAGATGCTCCTTGTATTATTTGGATAAGCGTAAGCTGAACTACTATTACTCTGCACACTTGGCAGATGGCTACAGCCCTCACATGTATGTGTATATACCCTTGGAAATATATACCGTATATATGTGTGTATATATAGTGTCTGTATGTCTGAGGAAAGCTAATAAGGCTGAGTTCACACCAGCATTGAGATTTCCGGTCATAATTCAAATAATCGATCCATCATCTCAGCAGCGTGTGGCGTCTATTGGGTTTCCTTTACAGTGACCATCATCTGACCGGACAACTAGCGCCATTTTGTCTGGAATGTTTGACAGAATCTGTTACAACCAAATCCTCCGACACTAAACAACATCTGTACAAGACACAGCAAATGGGACTAAAGATGGAGAAACGCAACGGCAGACCAAACTAAGGACACGACTGATGCCTGGAAATAGGACCAATGGATGGTCCGGGGTACAAGTTACCAAAATGTTGTGGTGCCGCTGGTCAGAAAGCCCTGTCGACCTCATCTTAAGTCAATGGGGTCCATTGGGCAACATTCAAAGGAAGGATTTGGCAAGGTGTTTCGGCATACGTTACGAACAGATGCAATAAGGTATTTGGAAATGGCCGATGTGAGGGTAGCCTTCTGGTCTGATATAGTAGACCCATCATGCGTTACGTTTTGAGTGCATCACTGAGAATCACAGCTACACCAATCTTTGGATGTCTCCAAATACTAGGGTTGAGCCGATCTTGAAATTTCAGGATCGATTTTAAAATCCGATCATTTTCCAGTCGATCCTGATCGTAAAATTTGCTCGATCGTCGATTGGTATCCGATCTTTCCCGCTCCCGATTGCTCAACCCTAATTGTATATTATACAGACAGTGGGGTTGAGCTGATCTTAAGATTTCAAAATCTGATTTCCGAGCATTTTCCAGCCGATCCTGATAGCAATCGTGAAATTTGCTCGATCGCCGATCGGGATCCGATCTTTCCCGATCGCTCAACCCCACCAAATACCCATCGGAGAAAGAACCATTGAGCAGGACCTTGGTAAATAGGGTGGGCCCTTCAATAGTAAACTATGACCAGGTGCTAAGATGACAAATCTACTACACAATAGAAGAGGCATCGACCATACCAGATAGGTGCACTCATAGTACAGAACATTGCAGTAATCTGTCCCCCATAAAACATGTACATTATTGGTTTGTCGCCCAATACCCCATTATAAGTCGTCATTCCATGACTTGATATTGCTTATAAGATTCTATTGGCCTCTTGGCTAAGGAGTGGTGCCAGTGGTACGGCCCATGAGCTCACCGAATTGGCCACTTGTAAACTAAGACTAACTAGCTGATCCCATTTTTTGCAGAATTTTTTTCCCACTTTTTGGCCGACAGCCGTCCCCCCAGACATGGCAGTTTCAATTCACTGTAAATTTTGCTTTAGACAACACAGTCTTGTGATGGCCACACCTGAATTTCTCAATACTGTATATACCGGATGTAGCAAATGGAAACAAAGTTTCTGGGCTCAAATGCAAAAACTCCATAACCGCCCCCCCATATGGCGTGCACTATTTATTATACCAGTATATATACCAGTATATACTGGAACCTGGGGGACAAATCCGCACCCCCTGCAGCTCTCGTCACTTAGGGAAACCCATACAGGAGATAAAAGATATTTGTACAAGAGATTTTTTTTTTAGATTTCTTTGCAAAATAAGCAATTCTATAATCCTAATCTACAACACCTAAAGGTCATCGCTACAAGCCGTAGTCATCTATAACACGCCGCGCCGCCGAGAGTTCTCATACCGAGAAGAACTTCTAGCCAATTCTACAGAAACATTCTACTTGTTCACAGCAACAGATAGCAACGCCGAAAACAAAATATCAAAAATTCTGTTCTTAAAAAACCAAAAAACCCTCAGAATTTGTGACGGATCTCCGATGACTTCACAGAGTTCCTTGTCTTAAAAAGAAAAATGATTTCTCAATCGCCGTTACTTCTGATGATCTTGTCGTTGCTGCAAATGTTGCGTAAAGAAGTTGTGGTTTATGATTCAAGATATCTTCATGTTCAGCCTCGGGTACAAGACAAAGCTTTCATCCACTCTAAAAATACTCCGCTCGCTTTGATATGAGCAACACAAATGACTGACGCCGAGCGTACTTAAGAGCAGCCTTTCTGAAATCCCACCTGGGTCTAAGATCCGAGGACAAGTTTGGTCGATGCGTTACAGATACACTTCATCTAGAAGGAAACCGATCACTGCTTCTGCTGTGGTTATATAAGGCAAGAGCAGGGATGCTGATAGAAATTTTGGGGCCCCCATACAGGCAAATTTTCCCCCCCACCGTTTTTCCATGGTCTCACACAGTAGAATGATCCCTGCACAGTAGAATGATCCCCAGAGTCCCCCACATAGTCCCCAATAATCCCCCACAGTACATTGCTCCCCAGCAATCCCTACACAGTATAATGGCCCCAAAGGCCTCAAACAGTGCAATGATCCCCACACAGTATAGCATTCGCCATTGGTATCACACAGTATAATGATCCCTAGAGGCCCCCACACAGTAAAATGGTCCCCAATATTCCCCCCGGGATATATTGCTCCCCAGCGATCCCTACACAGTGTAATGGCCCCAAAGGCCTCACACAGTCTAATGATTCCCACACAATGTAATGCTACCCAGTGATACCCATACAGTATAATGCTGCCCAGAGGCCCACACAATATAATGCCACTCAGAGGCCCCCACACAATATAATGCCACCCAGTGATCCCCACACAATATAATGCCACCCAGTGATACCCACACAGTATAATGCTGCCCAGAGGCCCCCACACAGTATAATGCCACCCAGTGATACCTACACAATATAATGCCACCCAGTGATCCCCACACAATATAATGCCACCCAGTGATACCCACACAGTAAAATGGTCCCCAATGATCCCCACACAATATAATGCTACCCAGTGATACCCATACAGTATAATGCTGCCCAGAGGCCCCCACACAATATAATGCCACCCAGTGATCCCCACACAATATAATGCCACCCAGTGATACCCATACAGTATAATGCTGCCCAGAGGCCCCCACACAATATAATGCCACTCAGAGGCCCCCACACAATATAATGCCACCCAGTGATCCCCACACAATATAATGCCACCCAGTGATACCCACACAGTATAATGCTGCCCAGAGGCCCCCACACAGTATAATGCCACCCAGTGATACCTACACAATATAATGCCACCCAGTGATCCCCACACAATATAATGCCACCCAGTGATACCCACACAGTAAAATGGTCCCCAATGATCCCCACACAATATAATGCCACCCAGTGATCCCCACACAATATAATGCCACCCAGTGATACCCACACAGTAAAATGGTCCCCAATGATCCCCACACAATATAATGCTACCCAGTGATACCCATACAGTATAATGCTGCCCAGAGGCCCCCACACAATATAATGCCACCCAGTGATCCCCACACAATATAATGCCACCCAGTGATCCCCACACAATATAATGCCACCCAGTGATACCCACACAGTATAATGCTGCCCAGAGGCCCCCACACAGTATAATGCCACCCAGTGATACCTACACAGTATAATGCTACCCAGTGATCCCCACACAATATAATGCCACCCAGAGGCACTCACACAGTAAAATGGTCCCCAATGATCCCCACACAATATAATGCCACCCAGTGATACCCACACAGTATAATGCCAACCAGTGATACCCACACAGTATAATGCTGCCCAGAGGCCCCCACACAGTATAATGCCACCCAGTGATACCTACACAGTATAATGCCACCCAGTGATACCTACACAGTATAATGCCACCCAGTGATACCTACACAGTATAATGCCAACCAGTGATACCCACACAGTATAATGCTACCCAGAGGCCCCCACACAATATAATGCCAACCAGTGATCCCCACACAATATAATGCTACCCAGTGATACCTACACAGTATAATGCCACCCAGTGATACCTACACAGTATAATGCCAACCAGTGATACCCACACAGTATAATGCTACCCAGAGGCCCCCACACAATATAATGCCAACCAGTGATCCCCACACAATATAATGCTACCCAGTGATACCCACACAGTATAATGCTACCCAGAGGCCGCAACACAATACAATGCCAACTAGTGATACCCACACAGTATAATGCCACCCAGAGGCCCCCACACAGTAAAATGGTCTCCAATGATCCCCACGCAGTATAATGGTCCCCAGTGATCCTCACACAGTATAATACTACCCAGTGATACCCATACAGCATAATGCCACCCAGAGGCCCCCACACAGTAAAATGGTCTCCAATGATCCCCACGCAGTATAATGGTCCCCAGTGATCCTCACACAGTATAATACTACCCAGTGATACCCATACAGCATAATGCCACCCAGAGGCCCTCACACAGTATAATGCCACCCATAGGCCCCCACATGATATAGTGATACCCATACAGTATAATGCCACCCATAGGGCCCCACACAGTACAATGCCACCCAGAGGCCCACACAATATAATGCCACCCAGAGGAACCCACACAGTAAAATGGTCCCCAATGATCCCCACACAGTATAATGGTCCCCAATGATCCCCATACAGTATAATGGTCCATAATGATCCCCACACAGTATAATGGCCCCCAGTGGCATCACACGGTACGTCGCTTCCCAGTGTCCCTATACATTATAATGCTCCCAGTGACTGTGAGGGTGACGCAGAGGCTCGTGGTGATTGTGATGGCCACCCATTGTTCTCAATGATCGTTCCTCAGGCTAGGTCTTCCTTTACCAGGAATAAAGAATCAGTTTGCTACCTTAAACCTGTATCTAAATCCCAAAGCCAAAGCAGAACGGCACTTCCATTTGTTACCCTCACCCGGAGCACATGAGCTGCAGATCATCGAACCCCTCGCTCCCCACTAATAAGGTCCCGACTCCGGTCTGTGAGTCTAACTAGCAGAGGAACCCAAGTCTATGGAAAGATGCCCTAATGGAGCAAAGGGGTTAAAAGGGGCTAGTAAACAGGCAATAGGTTCAGTCTGGCCAGGTTGCTATCACTTGACCCATCATATATCACAGGGTCAAAGGTTACAGGTTACATATATAGCTCCTTAACCACTTGCTAATGCACTGAATAAGCAAAGATTTCTTTTTCGGACCACAGCTTGCTGGATTTCCCTGCGGTAAACAATCCTCGCACAAAACTTCATCTGCTTTTACCTATAAAACCACATCCTCAGTAATGCAGGGCTCTGCCTTCTCCTTACATGTTGTTGTGTAGACCATGTGCAATCTGTCAGACTGTTTACTCCATTACTATCTAAAGTCTTCCTCCAGGTCCATCATTTATGGCGGCTGTAAACCACAATAGTGGTCTTTAATAAATCACCACACAACAGATGCATAGACCCGGCACCAGACGCCCATCACCACCGCACATACTTATTTGGGGAACTCCGAGCAAGCAGGAAAAAGTCAAAGCACGTCCCACCCCGACCACGGTTTCACTTTTTCATTATCACTCATAGACGCCTCAATAGAATGTCTGTTTCTCATGACAGTGACATTACAGTATCTATTATGGCACCGCCATAGACTATGTGACCGCTAGCATGTGACCGCTACAGGGCCCAACTTCACAAGCTGAAAATGGTCTTGTTCATGTGCCCATAGAAGTCTATGGAGAGGGAAGGGAAGGGAAGGAGAGGGGCAAAGTGAGAGAGAGGCAGAAACAGAGGCTGCTGGAGCTAATAGTAAGTTTCTATCTCACTCCAAGTACTTTATTCGCATTGATACTGTTCAGTACTGCTCTATAATGTGCTATACGGTGCTGCTGCTTCTGTGTGAGTGAGAGAGTTAGGAAGCAGAGTCTCCATGTACTGTCTATGGGAGACATTATTGTAGCTAGTCTTAGAGTCAACTGAGAAATACAAATTGGCCTACAGAGGTGGAAGACTGCCAGGAAATGCCGAATACCAGTCTATAATGGCAGAAACAGGGTTATTCCTCATATATACACTTAGGGTAGCTCATTCCGAAAAGTCATACAAGAGGATATGTGCACGATAGTCAGAACATGCAGCCAGTGCACCATGCAAACTCTGAGACAAAGGGCAGAATATCATGGCAGGGGGCAGCAGAGGTGTAATTTGCAGCTACTGGGCACCAATGCAAAATCTGTAACAGGGCTCTCACTGTAATACTGGGGTTTACATTTGTTGTAGGGCGGATCTGGGGCCTGGTAGCAAATGCTAAGCCCCGGGGTGACAAATAGGTAAGGTCAATATCTATAGGTCAGGGCAGGCAGCGAACAAGAGCTGCCCATCCACCAAACCGCTGACTGAGTCAGGTCACCGCTCTGACCAATGAATGGCTGGTTGGCCACCAGAAAGTGGAGTGACTTATGGACCAAACCATCAGAGAGAGGGGAGCAGGCTTTTGTTACGTAACTATTCTCAAGTTTAGCGGTTTGAAGTTTATTTTGTAACGTGTTTATTTCTGAACCCAATGCAAATGAGCTCATGTCAGCCAAACTGGAGACGCCTCCAAAAGGAAGAGCAGCCCATGTTACTTCTCCTGGAGGAGTCTTTGGTTTGGCCGACGTGAGCTCATTTGCATACATTTTTCCATGGAGCATTGCCTGAAAATAAGTTGTTATACGCCCTCTTCTGAAACCTACATTGTTTCTGCTGGAAAATAAATTTCGATAGTATCGGATCCCCTCCCCAGTGTGTCCTAGTAGTGTGTAGTATTTAAGGGGCTTTGCTCTTTGCCCCTACAATTTGCTATTGGACCCAATAATTACTATGGACTTTTCCAAATTGCCACGGGGGGCGTCTGCAACGGCACGGACCCCTTTCTATTCATACTGATGGAAGTGCTCATTGTGGAACGTGTAAGTTTAGGAACCAGTGCTCTATATATGAAGGGGCATCAGTCCTGTGTGGAAGGGCAGAACTTTGGGCCATAGTTGCCCCAGATTTTGAGTATATACAAGCCATGTGTACCTTCGGGGAGATAAGAGCTGCTATTATGTGGTTTCCTTTTATCATGGTTGAACTCGTGAACTTGTCGTGTACATCGTGCACTGGTAATAAATGTATAGCCGGGGGAACATTTGGTTTGGTTTAATGGCGTAACCCTTCCAGCACGCTGTTTACTTTATCAACCGTATTTTATTGACTGGCGGAACATTATGGGTTCTCAGAGCAGAGACGAGAGGTCATTCAGTATAATGAACAGTGAGGGCTGGGGATGGTGGGAGGATATTACTGGCATACGGGTGACTTCTTGAACAGTCTCCTAATCTTCCTGGGTTTGTTCTGGAATATTTGTGGGATTTTGTTGGATTTTGGAAGTAATAAAAAGCTTAATAGGGTGTTTACAGTTCTCTCCTCTATGTGGAGCCACGCTATAAGAGTGCACAAGGCACTATCGGAATTACGATGCCAAGGAGAGGGGGGCACGGTCAGAGTCTGGGGGGAACCATCTACAAAAACAGTGGAAATAGTCTAGGTCCAATACTGTGGCACATAACATTAGTGTGTTGGCACAGTATTGTCAACCTTCATACAAGACGATAGCATGTATCCCCAACTACGGGAACCGGTACCTACGGAGATCTAGTGAGGGTCCTGGAAGTATTGGCATTCAAAAATTTTCAATTTTTTTGCTGGTTTGCATTCTGCATGTTACCTTTCTAAAAAGTGGGTATGCTGGGGTGGGCTTAGTGATCGGCTGTGCACATGGAGAATGGTGAGACTCCCACTCAGGTACACACAGGACAAAATGTAGTGCAAAGAACAGAACCATTAAAGGCATTCTATCATTAAAATCAAATTTTTTTGTCAATTGCATGTAGGAATAGCCTTAAGAAAGTCTATTCTTCTCCTACCGTTAGATGTCTTTTCTGCGCCGCCGTTTGGTAGAAATCCCAGTTTTCGTTGGTATGCAAATGAGTTCTCTTGCAGCACTGGGGGTGGTCCCTAGCGCTCAAACAGCACTGGGGGCGTCCCTAATGCTCTTAGAGAACTCTCCAGTGCCGCCTCCATCTTCTTCAGGAACGCCCTCTCTTTGCGTCTTCTTCCGGAGCTGGGTTCAAACTTCTAGGCCTCGGGCAGAGCCGACTAAACATGTCTGCGGCCACAAGAAAAGTGGCCACGTGCACAGTAAGTAAGCGGCCATTTTCTTGTCGCCTCTGCCTGAGGCCTAGAAGTTTGAGCCCAGCTCCGGAAGAAGACACAAAGAGAGGGCGTTCCTGAAGAAGATGGAGGCGGCACTGGAGAGTTCGCTCGCAGCATTGGGGACGCCCCCAGTGCTGTTTGAGCGCTGGGGCCCGCCTCCAGTGTAGCAAGAGAACTCATTTGCATACAGATGAAATACCGAAATACCGAACGGCGGCGCGGAGAAGACATCTAAAGGTAGGAGAAGAAGAGACTTTCTTAAGGCTATTCCTACGTGTTAGGGACAAAAAAGTTTAATGGTAGAATCCCTTTAAGTCCAAATTCTGCCACATTTAGGTAAGTCCATGACTCCATTGGTGCTCCTTGAATCCCTGTGTCCCGCACCCCCTCCCAGGATCCACACTAGGCATAACATAGTATTCGTTTATTCCTACAATATTACTTTAAGAATTCCGATATATATATTTTTTTATGGGTAAAAAGACGACTGACCGACGATGCCACATTTAATTTCACCCCTCCTAAAATCTAAATATCCATTCTGTGGTATCTGGTCGACTCTCTATTATACGCTCGGCTTTATGGAAAGGTCATTCTGCAGTGATTATTTTTCTATGGGATTTTTCTAAACTAACCGTAAACAAAGTGACATTTCATTTCTCGGTTGGGGGAACGTCCTGAGAACAAACAGGCAAAATAGAACAATATAAAATGATATACTATTACTATTTGCCTCAGACCTGGCACTTACTCCACAACCTCAAGAATCTTGAACTGCTTTGTGGTTCCAGAAAATACACAAGCTGATTTGGAAACCAGAAAAAATATTATTGTTCAAACCCAAAGGCAGACATATTTAAGATGTAGATGGTGGGAAATTTATTTCTTGGGATGTAGTTCACAGATTGGAGGTTGCGCGGCGCCATCTTTGTTGGAAGTTAAAGAGCAGCTGGGCCGAGGATACGGAGGACTATAATTTACAGCAGCTTCTTGCACTGAGATTCACGTAGAGGATTTTCTATCTATCTATCTATTATGGTTAAAGGGCTGAATAATTTAGAAAATTGTCTTCTGTAAATTCTACATTTATGGGTTGGAGATCCCGCTTTAAGACCTGCATCTATTAACCTCTATGAGCCAGAATGTACATCATGTAATGCTACTGTGGGGAAGATAGCTCGGTAGCAGCAATGGTGCGGACCCAACCAGTCAGAGACAGGGACACAATATCTGTTGCAAACAGGTTTACTTGAAAAAAATAGCAAAAATAAACCTTCACTTTAAGTACAAAACCTGCCCGTCCGAGCACTAACTAAACGGAACAAAACTAACTATACGTGTGCCTTACTACCAGCCACACCAACAAACAGACATCTCAGTTATGTCTCACCAGTCTCACAGTATTGCAGGACAGACCCAGGCACTTCCTCTCGCTCCCAGGATCTGCCCTGACGTGCAGGCACTGAGCCTTTTATGGTTCAGTAACGGGCCTGGGACCTACAACTGGGGTTGAGGCCTACTCAAGACACCGCACATAAGTCATGAAAGTGAACGTGTATTCAGGAAGGGATAATAGTGCAAGCAGGGTCAAGTTTAAAGAATCCACACTTACAAGTATGGCATGTCTGAGCCATAAAAGATTTACTTTGCTGACTTAGTATAAAGCGGAGCTGAGAGAGTCCCCACCAACAAGCTATTAAGAAAGTACAACATGACAAACAAACACAGGATCGACCCTGTACTGGTGGACGTGGAGGAAGATGGAGATGAAGAGTCAATATCATTTACCCAACACACTGCAAACACAACAGCCAAAGAAAACAGGACGTGTCAGACTGAAGCCAATGGAATGACAACAAAGAAGACAAAGTAAAGTCAGGACTTCTATGAATAAGATTGTCTAGACTCAACCTGAGGCACAGAATACGAGTTCCTTGGTCACATCACCCTATTGAGGACATTGCTTTTTGGTGAGTTCGCATCGACATGTCCAGCATTGAGTTTACGTATAATCAAGTCCAGCTTTGAGTTTAGGGTCCGAAATGTCTCCTATATTGACAGTAGATCCATGTAGGGGCTTTTAATAGGAGCAGAAATATAATGTTGTGGCCACGGAGCAATGACGCAATGTAGAAATAAATAATCTTTTTATGTATAGGCAACTCAGCCTGTAAGTGCACCGGGGGCGGGGTCTGATTTGCCCCTCAATATCTGCTCCTATACAACCCTTCTTTTTGGAGGTATTTTAGACCATTTCAGGTCTAATGAGCTGGTTGATAGTAAAAATGAAATTTACAATGTTTTAAGTAGTCACAGGGACAGGCTCTCAGTAGAGTGAGTCACATAGCCATGGCGGTGCATCAGGGAGGTCCTCAGCCTCACATGACCACTAAGACCAATCAGTGGTGATGTCACTTACATACATCACTGGTTCCTTGCTGAGGCCCCTGATTGGTCTTAGTGGTCATATAAGGCTGAGGACTTACAGCATCAATAGACCAGCACCAAGACCAAACCAGGGACAGGTGATTTTTTTTATTTTACACCCTCCCTGGCATCTACATGGACTGCTCCAATTCCTGAACAGCCCCTTTAAGCTGCAGAACCTGTGATGCGAGACTATTGCAGTAGGCACAGGGACAGATTTTGGAGAGGAATCTGAGCTGGAAGACCTCCTCACTTTCCATCATAAATAACCAGTCTATCCTGCAATCCCCACTGTCGGCCACAGCTCTAGGGGGCGCAAAGGAGCCGACCGCTAACAACCTCTCGATATTGACCAACCATAAAATCTATTTTCTACTGAAAAACTAGTGAAGTGGGGTGGATTTGTTTCCTTTTTCTCAGCTTATACATAATATACACTCTGACAACGGTTACAGCGTTACTTCCTGGAATAACAGATCAAGGAAGATGTTTAAATGAAAACCATGATCTCCGCAGTTATCTGGAAGAAGCTTCTAGTGAACAGCGGCCAAGTGTCTTCGCTCAGACTGTTTTACATTTACCAGCATATGTATTTGTGGCATACCATGTATGTTGGGTATCGGTTTACTATAAAATATTTTACACGCCATTGCTCTCTAGTGTTGCTTTGGTAGAATGAACAGACACATGAGACTGAGTATGTAGCAGATTGTGGAGTATGCGGCCTCAAATGTAACAAGCTATGACTAAAAGAACCTAGAAATGAAGGATAGAAATGTACAAGGAATAGAATAGAGTCGGCGAGATCCTTATACAAACTGCCTTGTAGAGGACCCAAGGTCAATCTCGTGATCGCTTCCTTCTTCACTAAGATCTGATCTAAGTGTGGACCGGATTGGCCAACTATCTAATGTGTATGGGCATCTCCCAACCTTCCTCCAAAAAGCAAATATTCTGCTGACACAGGGTCCAGCAGCTGCCGAAGAGGCTCATACAACTATAATAACTGTCAGCCAAAAACTATTCTTTGTGATTCCCCCCATACACATTCATGTCCTGGGAATAGAAAGACATCCGCTCTGGACATCTCTGGATTGGCGGGATAAAATTGAACATGCCCAATCCCTCTCTCTCAGACACCATCTGCCAGAAGGACCCCCCCCCCCCCCATAAAGATATGATAGTGGGCCAGTCCTGCCGAAATCACTGGGTTCAGCTGACATTACTCTGATGTTTATCAGAGAGTGCACTATATCTAACCTATCTATCTGCAGGGCTGGGGTTATATGCTGGGTCTGGTGACAGTAACCTATCTATCTGCAGGGCTGGGGTTATATGCTGGGTCTGGTGATTCTAACCTATCTATCTGCAGGGCTGGGGTGATATGCTGGGTCTGGTGACAGTAACCTATCTATCTGCAGGGCTGGGGTGATATGCTGGTTCTGGTGACAGTAACCTATCTATCTGCAGGGCTGGGGTGATATGCTGGGTCTGGTGACAGTAACCTATCTATCTGCAGGGCTGGGGTGATATGCTGGTTCTGGTGACAGTAACCTATCTATCTGCAGGGCTGGGGTGATATGCTGGTTCTGGTGACAGTAACCTATCTATCTGCAGGGCTGGGGTGATATGCTGGGTCTGGTGACACTAACCTATCTCTCTGCAGGGCTGGGGTGATATGCTGGTTCTGGTGACAGTAACCTATCTATCTGCAGGGCTGGGGTGATATGCTGGTTCTGGTGACAGTAACCTATCTACCTGCAGTACTGGGGTGATATGCTGGGTCTGGTGACAGTAACCTATCTATCTGCAGGGCTGGGGTGATATGCTGGTTCTGGTGACAGTAACCTATCTACCTGCAGTACTGGGGTGATATGCTGGGTCTGGTGACAGTAACCTATCTCTCTGCAGGGCTGGGGTGATATGCTGGTTCTGGTGACAGTAACCTATCTATCTGCAGGGCTGGGGTGATATGCTGGTTCTGGTGACAGTAACCTATCTATCTGCAGGGCTGGGGTGATATGCTGGGTCTGGTGACAGTAACCTATCTATCTGCAGGGCTGGGGTGATATGCTGGTTCTGGTGACAGTAACCTATCTATCTGCAGAGCTGGGGTGATATGCTGGTTCTAGTGACAGTAACCTATCTATCTGCATTACTGGGGTGATATGCTGGTTGTGATGACAGTAACCTATCTATCTGCAGGACTGGGGTGATATACTGGGTCTGGTGACAGTAACCTATCTATCTGCAGGGCTGGGGTGATATGCTGGGTCTGGTGACAGTAACCTATCTATCTGCAGGGCTGGGGTGATATACTGGTTCTGGTGACAGTAACCTATCTATCTGCAGGGCTGGGGTGATATGCTGGATCTGGTGACAGTAACCTATCTATCTGCAGGGCTGGGGTGATATGCTGGTTCTGGTGACAGTAACCTATCTATCTGCAGGGCTGGGGTGATATGCTGGTTCTGGTGACAGTAACCTATCTATCTGCAGGGCTGGGGTGATATGCTGGGTCTGGTGACACTAACCTATCTCTCTGCAGGGCTGGGGTGATATGCTGGTTCTGGTGACAGTAACCTATCTATCTGCAGGGCTGGGGTGATATGCTGGTTCTGGTGACAGTAACCTATCTACCTGCAGTACTGGGGTGATATGCTGGGTCTGGTGACAGTAACCTATCTATCTGCAGGGCTGGGGTGATATGCTGGTTCTGGTGACAGTAACCTATCTACCTGCAGTACTGGGGTGATATGCTGGGTCTGGTGACAGTAACCTATCTCTCTGCAGGGCTGGGGTGATATGCTGGTTCTGGTGACAGTAACCTATCTATCTGCAGGGCTGGGGTGATATGCTGGTTCTGGTGACAGTAACCTATCTATCTGCAGGGCTGGGGTGATATGCTGGGTCTGGTGACAGTAACCTATCTATCTGCAGGGCTGGGGTGATATGCTGGTTCTGGTGACAGTAACCTATCTATCTGCAGAGCTGGGGTGATATGCTGGTTCTAGTGACAGTAACCTATCTATCTGCATTACTGGGGTGATATGCTGGTTGTGATGACAGTAACCTATCTATCTGCAGGACTGGGGTGATATACTGGGTCTGGTGACAGTAACCTATCTATCTGCAGGGCTGGGGTGATATGCTGGGTCTGGTGACAGTAACCTATCTATCTGCAGGGCTGGGGTGATATGCTGGGTCTGGTGACAGTAACCTATCTATCTGCAGGGCTGGGGTGATATACTGGTTCTGGTGACAGTAACCTATCTATCTGCAGGGCTGGGGTGATATGCTGGATCTGGTGACAGTAACCTATCTATCTGCAGGGCTGGGGTGATATGCTGGTTCTGGTGACAGTAACCTATCTATCTGCAGGACTGGGGTGATATGCTGGGTCTGGTGACACTAACCTATCTATCTGCAGGGCTTAAAATAGGATTAGCGGTGCCTGAATAGCCTACTCAGGCATATGTGGGGTCATATAGCATAATTTTTCTGATACAGCCCCTTTGAGATGTCTTAGTAGACTATTAAGGTAAGAAGATCAGCAGTGTAGAGCGCTCAGAAGACACAGATGCCATGACGGTCGGCTGATGGAGGACTGACCCTACAGATACTATACATGATATAATCTGCTAAGACATGATATAATGAAGGCCATTATACAGTATATACTCTTCAATGCCACTTTCCCTTCTCTTCATCTTACCCCATCATCCAGAAGGAGTTGAGGACCTTTGACTTGTATTGTGTGGCCGCTGCTCAGGACCCAAGGCTCACATTACAGTCTGTGTGGTCATGGATGTGGATAAAAGTTCATAGTTACGGTAAAACTTATGTAATTGATGTTTACCCGTTACATCGGAGCCTGTGTTTCTTCACGAGATCACAGAAGTGATTACTCAAAGCAGACAAGTACTGGTTGGTCTCAGAAGATGAAGGAGAACGAATGTCCCTCGAGTCATGAAAGCTATTGCTTGAGCTCATCTGGACCTACGTCCTTCCTTGTGGTCCTCCGCATCGCCCTCCGCTTAAGATTTCAGAAGTCTTACAAAAAATTAATCCTCAAAGTTGACTCTTTACTTGGTTGTGCGGCACAAGACGCACTCACCCAGTGGCGTAACTACCGCCATAACAGCAGAGGCAGCTGCCACAGGGCCCGGGACATCAGGGGGGCCCGGTGACAGCTGCTACCGCTGCGTTTTTGGTATTTTTTAATAGGCTGTTACAGGCCCTATTTACTTACTGGTAGGGCCGGGATCGGTAAATGACACCGCGGGCCCCACATACACTATCATTATACTCAAGTATAATGATCGGAGACCCGGGAGAGGTAAGAAACATAAAAAACACTGTTACTTACCTCTCCACGATCCTGCCAGGCCTCCTTCCTAGTTGTCTGACGTCTCTGACGTCACATGAACCCGGCCTGCGTCCCAGGTCATGTGACGTCCGACGTCATTGAAGAAGGACAACAGCGGAGGCCGACAGCGGAGGAGCCGGAGGACAGGTAAGAAACAGTAGTTTTTTATGTTTTTATTCCCCCGGGTCTCCGATTATTATACTCTGGGGTCTGAAAAGGGACATAATACTGTGTGCAGGGGCCACTACGGGACATAATACTGTGTGCAGGGACCACTATGGGGACATAATACTGTGTGCAGGGGCCACTATGGGACATAATACTGTGTGCAGGGGCCACTACGGGGGATAATACTGTGTGCAGGGGCCACTATGGGGAATAATACTGTGTGCAGGGGCCACTATGGGACATAATACTGTGTGCAGGGGCCACTACGGGGGATAATACTGTGTGCAGGGGCCACTACGGGGGATAATACTGTGTGCAGGGGCCACTATGGGGCATAATACTGTGTGCAGGGGCCACTATGGGGCATAATACTGTGTGTAGGGGCCACTAAGGGACATAATATTGTGTGCAGGGCCACTATGGGGGATAATACTGTGTGCAGGGGCCAATATGGGACATAATACTTTGTGCAGGGGCCACTATGGGGCATAATACTATGTGCAGGGGTCACTATGGGGCATAATACTGTGTGCAGGGGCCACTATGGGGGATAATACTGTGTGCAGGGGCCACTATGGGGGATAATACTGTGTGCAGGGGCCACTATGGGACATAATACTGTGTGCAGGGGCCACTATGGGGCATAATACTGTGTGCAGGGGCCACTATGGGGCATAATACTGTGTGCAGGGGCCACTACGGGGGATAATACTGTGTGCAGGGGCCACTATGGGACATAATACTGTGTGCAGGGGCCACTATGGGACATAATACTGTGTGCAGGGGCCACTATGGGACATAATACTGTGTGCAGGGGCCACTACGGGGGATAATACTGTGTGCAGGGGCCACTACGGGGGATAATACTGTGTGCAGGGGTCACTATGGGGCATAATACTGTGTGCAGGGGCCACTATGGGGCATAATACTGTGTGCAGGGGCCACTATGGGGCATAATACTGTGTGCAGGGGCCACTATGGGACATAATACTGTGTGCAGGGGCCACTATGGGGTATAATACTGTGTGCAGGGGCCAATATGGGACATAATACTGTGTGCAGGGACCACTATGGGGCATAATACTATGTGCAGGGGCCACTATGGAGTATAATACTGTGTGCAGGGGCCACTATGGGACATAATACTGTGTGCAGGGGCCACTATGGGGGATAATACTGTGTGCAGGGGCCACTATGGGACATAATACTGTGTGCAGGGGCCACTATGGGGCATAATACTGTGTGCAGGGGCCACTATGGGGCATAATACTGTGTGCAGGGGCCACTATGGGGGATAATACTGTGTGCAGGGGCCACTATGGGACATAATACTGTGTGCAGGGGCCACTATGGGACATAATACTGTGTGCAGGGGCCACTATGGGGGATAATACTGTGTGCAGGGACCACTGAGGGACATAATACTGTGTGCAGGGGCCACTGAGGGACATAATACTGTGTGAAGGGACCACTATGGGACATAATACTGTGTGCAGGGGCCACTATGGGACATAATACTGTGTGCAGGGGCCACTATGGGACATAATACTGTGTGCAGGGGCCACTGAGGGACATAATACTGTGTGCAGGGGCCACTGAGGGACATAATACTGTGTGAAGGGACCACTATGGGACATAATACTGTGTGCAGGGACCACTATGGGGCATAATACTGTGTGCAGGGGCCACTATGGGGCATACTACTGTGTGCAGGGGCCACTATGGGGGATAATACTGTGTGCAGGGACCACTATGAGACATAGTACTGTGTGCAGGGGCCACTATGGGGCATAATACTGTGTGCAGGGGCCACTATGGGACATAATACTGTGTACTGGGGCCACTATGGGGCATAATACTGTGTGCAGGGGCCACTATGGGACATAATAGAGCACACAGGAGTGCGGAGGAGGGGGTCGGTTGAGGTCGTTGGCATTGGATGGGGGGGGGGGGGGGGGGCGCATGTCAAAAGTTCGCCATGGGGCCCCACCATTCCTAGTTACGCCGATGCACTCACCCATGAGATAGTAAAGGGATTTTTTTCTGAAAAGTATCTATATAAAGATATAAAGAGAGCAACTTCCTCTTTCTGTTCCTTGTAAATAATGACACTTCTGCTTTACACTTGCAGATATATATATATCTCTTTCAGCACGGGTTCAGGCTGGTGATTGGACGGCAAAGAACCCAAAAAACGACATATCATGTGGGCCCCCTTGGAAACTTCATCTTCGAACATGGGCGCACTCCTTCTCCACCTATTCTGTGCCTCTGTATTACCCATGGGGGTGCCGAAAAACAGGTTAGCCATGTCACCTATAGTTCTATGCACGACAAGGATACACTGAAGCCCCTGAACCCCGATGTGATATAGAAGAAAATATAGAGATTTCTCAAGGTTTGTACAGACTCCTGTCTGCTGCCTTATCTAGAGGAAATAATCTGTAGGTAAAGCTTCGGGTCCCTTTTAAAAGCGAAACCCAGGCAGATTATAAGAGATTATTGTATAACCCTACAACTGCTGACACCTGCATTATGATCCAATATACATGTATATATACACAAGTCTCATCTCCCCATTGCAAAGTGACCCGGTGAAGTGGCCGAGTGTGCGCAGCGCTGCATTCTGCTTCTATATTTATATGAGGATTAATGACTCTGTGTATTCGATGTTTCAGCCATTATTCTCAGGACCTTGTCTTATCCCGGGACAGATCTCTACACAGCAGAAGAATAACAGTAATAATTCACGTCCATCTCCAGTATAAATAGAGAACTGCTCTAAATAAAATGGCTGACGGCTCCGTACTTGACTTTGGCGCAATGTGATAGGGCTGGGACATTGCCAATAGTAAGATGAAATAAATACCGAGGGGTTGTCCACCACACAATGGAAGATAGATATTCCCTTGTACAGAACAAGGGCCCTTGTCTATCCATCCAGCAAGCTCTATGCAACATGGAGCCAATGGGAGATTTCACTCCCAGTTATGGGGCTTAATACTAATATAGTTAGGCCTCATGCACAGAAGGCTGCAGCCCAAGGCGCTTCCAAGAACAGAACATACAAATTCCTTGCAGATGTCGTTTCTGGCGGGATTCGAACCCAGGACTTCAGTGGTGCAAGGCTGCAGTGCTAACCACTAAGCCACCATGATGCCCACTGCTTTCAGTTTTCAAATGGAGGATCCCATTATAGTCAATGGGGTCCGCCAGTCTCCGTAGTGGTTCATCCCTCTGTTGTTTGGGTGAACGGCACTAGGGTAACAAACGAGACAGATGCCACGTTCCCCATATTTGGGGATTTCTATTCTCCGAATCAACGTTCCATCTCCAGAATCTTACTACCTGTAGTTTGTGATATTATTTATTTTAAGCAATACGTCCAGGTCCCTCTTGAACACTGTAAAGTAAGATTAGTACAAGATAAGAAATGCGATACATTTACAAAGTTACTCAACTTCTTAGGAAAGTTCTACCTAGAATCTATAAAAACAGCAAAATCTACTTCTAATCTACGGCCAAATGAAATATATTACCGTAAATAGAATAAAATATACCGCAAAAATGAAAATATAACACTTAGGTTTATGGAACTTTGGGAGATCTGAATATACTTAAAGGGATGGTCCAGATAATGCAATTTGAAAGGTGACCCCTGGAGTCGGACCCAACTTATCATGAGGACATGGGTCAAGTTTGCTCCATTCAACTGTAAGTGACAGCCCAAGACAAGCAGAGTACTCCATTCTGCATCCGTGGAGTTGGAAGCAGAAGCAACCTGAAGGGTAAGTGTCTGATCAAAGATGTCCAACCACCAGGGCCCCCCAAGGTCAGGAGAATGGGCATGTCTTGTACCTCCATCTTATTAGATCAGCGGTCACTCATGTGTGCAGCTGCTCCGTCCTTATCTCCGTCCTAAGCTGAGTGCAACGTTTGGTTATTCGGGCCGTGAAGACGCTGACTCCTGCTCAGACTCCTTCACAAATGGCAGACACAATCTGATCAGATGGAACAAGGGACCCTTCTTGTGATTGGTGGTGGTACCAGTGGCTCCCAACGATCTTGTGGATCGGAGATACCACAAACAACTGACATTTTTGACAAACCTGCCCCAAAATTTGCGAGGTTTAGAAGAGTTGCACTTTATGATAATTATGAGACAGAAAAGAACGAGTATGGCACAGATTTTCTTATGAATTCACGACAATTTACTTTGTGCGCCATAAATTCCCGTCGTGCCTCACATATTTGTCTCCTCAATAAACGAGAGAGATTATTCGTGTCTGCTTATGTTGTTGTGCCAAAAATTGTAGTGTTTTTGATACCTGGGCCAAATATTTGTTCCTTACCGCCTGCGACTTATGTATGTTGTCTACATGTTTTGCGCCAAATATCTGTCTCATAGTTAAGTTCGACACTTGCTCGGATGTTATTTGGGTCAGAATTTTGGGGCTTCTAAAACCCTCCATATTTACGAAGGTCCATATGACTGATTCATCAATATGTCTAAAGCTATGAACAGGATTTGTTGTTTAAAGGGATCCTATTGTTAAAACTGAATTTTTTCTGCCTACCACGTCGGCATAGCCTTAAGAAAGACACACTCGCCACCTGACGCGTTTCCCCCTCGGTTCTTAATCCTAGTATGTTGGTGTTATGCCTGGATCAAGAACACGTTCTCGCTGTAATGCTCATGTAGCCCCACACAGAATCCACAATAAAGTGTTGCGTTGTCTTTGATGTGACATTAAGACAGATTGTTGACATATATGAGACGAGATGTTTACAGTCAGATTTCTAATTACACTGTTAGAAACAATTATGGCTTCCAATGGCCTTGACCCTGGGTGGTCTCCACGTGCACAGTGGTCCGGTGGCTACATGTGGTAGTGTCGTATTATAGGGCTAAATGTTTGTAGGTTTTGGTGCTATTATAGCGTGATTATGGAAAATCATTATGTGATCGTAACGTGTTACATTCTTTCGGGGCTTAGAGTATACCGCAAATGGTAAATAAAAACTTCACAATGCTCTCAGATCCTCAAGACGGGACCTCGGTGGAGTTCTTAGACCTCTCTATCCTCTTGTTGGTCCAGTCACCTTCTAGAGCAGTCGGCCGTAGCGGACCTTCCCAATTTCTCCATACACACGCACCCTTGGTTTGGTAAAAAGTAGAAGGGTTTTCAATGGTTGAGGAGTGCAATAAACTTGGACGCTGCATTACTTTTAGGGAGGTCAAAGGGTCGGACATGTTGAAATCCTCTTTCCCCTAAGATCTTTTGTCATGGAAGAGTCAGCCCTATACAATGAGGACCGTCGGCCTACTGGCTGTCTTTGCTTTTACATGTATGGATGACTTTATTCACTGACCGTCTTCCCTATAAAGAGCTGCACCATGGACATCAGTCACGGTCTCCTGTTCTATATGTCTATGTTTCACGTCTTGGGAAACAGATTTGCATATTTTTCCCATAATCCCCCTAGCGGAGCTAAAAAGGCTTTTTGTAAGACTCCACACACCTGAGAAGGTGATCTCTCCTTAGGGAGTGACATTATCCCCAGAACCTGGTCTAGAAGTCTCTCATCTCTGCCAAAACAATTTTCCGTACGCTGTGCTGAAGAGATCCAACCAGATGGAAACAGCGCTGTCCACAGCTGGGATATTGATTTGGCTAAACCCCGCATCACAGCAACAAAGGCTTGTTGAAAAAGTCAGGGCATGATGTTCAAGGGAGCTACCCATAGAGGGCAGCAAACAGAGGCACTGTTTTCCTATTTACATCTTGGGAAACAGATTTGCATATTTTTCCCATCATCCCCCTAGTGGAGCTAAAAAAGGCTTTTTATAAGACTCCATACGCCTGAGAAGGTGATCTCTCCTTAGTGAGTGACATTATCCCCAGGATCTATGTTTTACTATGGCATATACACAGATGATACTTACCTAAAATCAAGAGAGGAAGGTTAAGTTTCCCAGTTTGGTCAGACATAAGGACCTTCTGAACACCAAACCTTTGGCGCCAGGGACTTAAGCCATGATAAATTAGAAAAACAAGTTCCTGATATCGCCCTCTCTGTGCATGGATATATATGTTCAGTCTATAACACGTGCAATAGACATCTCAGAGGACTGGGCCGACCCCTCACCATGATGTGTATTTTTGGACTTCGGATCATCCATAGGACGAGATCCTTAGCACGTTACACGGGTCATTACACAAAACCTAACTCTACTTTATATAGGAAATTAGAATTGGGGTCTACATGGAAGAGTAAAATTATGCGGTGGAGCCACTTAAGAGTCACACAGTATAATATTACCGCAAGTGTAACAAAGCACAAAAAATGAGCCATAAAAAGTGGTTACGCTGCCTAGGAATACGGGATCGGTTTGTAAGATCAGATTGCTCTCAACACACTCGGGCATCCCATGTGAATACAGTTCTGCTCTGAACTCGCCTCCCACTTAGAATATTTTGGTCCGACGAGACCCGGACTGTATTTCAGTCGTAGCACATGGTATAAATTATCGCCGCAACAATGTACGGCACTGTATCACATGACCAGGGGGACAGATGGTTCCCTTCTCTAGATCCTACCCATGCTCTTCATTACCTAGAATAATGTAACTCCAATCCAAACCTTGCAAAGACTTTTATTCCTATGAATCGGTCTAGACTTTGCACAGCCATGGATCAGTAATTCAATTAGATTTCAAAGGGAAGAATCTAGATTTACAGAAAGTGAATACAATACCTTCCTGTGTCCTCACCTCCCAATAGCGGCAATAAAACAAACCTCCAGAGGTTTACACCTCATTGCATGGACGACCAACAACAAAGTACGGCCCTCCTTCGAGAAACCGCAGAGTGGTTAGAATGGCAAAGGTCAGCGGGAGAAAAGTGTAACACTCCGCAGTTCTCTTTCAGAGCGAAACAAAACAATTCATCTGATATTTAATCGCGCCAATGTTTTTTTGCAAAATAAGTGTCAACTGGCAGCATCTCAAACACAAAATAGTGGTGACACCTCTGGCGTCGGGCCATGATTGTAAGAGGAAATTACAATAGTGTATGCGAGGCGCTGAATAATTGGGGGAGCACGTGCCAACATTTTATAAGGTGGTGGAGGCCAAAGTCCTTGAGAAGCAGATATGAGCTAATGAGCTGTAATGTAAGTCATCGCAACACAACGACGGCATGGGTAAGACAGTTATTGTCGTCTGCTGGAGGCAGGGTCATTGGGTATAGGACCGGTTCTATGTGGGACTAGTTATAGGACCAATTGTACGGGGAACTAGTCATAGGACCAATTGTACGTGGAACTAATTATAGGACCAATTGTACAAAGAACTAGTTACAGGACCGTTTGTACATAGAATTAGCTATAGAACCAATTGTATGTAGAACTAGTTATAGGACCAATTGTACGGGGAACTAATTATAGGACCAATTGTACAAAGAACTAGTTACAGGACCGTTTGTACATAGAATTAGCTATAGAACCAATTGTACGGGGAACTAGTTATAGGAACAATTGTATGGGGAACTAGTTATAGGAACAATTGTATGGGGAACTAGTTATAGGAACAATTGTACGGGGAACTAGTTATAGGACCAATTGTACGTAGAACTAGTTATAGGGCCAATTGTACGTAGAACTAGTTATAGGGCCAATTGTACGTAGAACTAGTTATAGGGCCAATTGTACGTAGAACTAGTTATAGGGCCAATTGTACGTAGGACTAGTTATAGAACCATTTGTACGTAGAACTAGTTATAGGACCAACTGTATATAGAACTAGTTATAGGACCAATTGTATGTAGAACTAGTTATAGAACCATTTGTACGTAGAACTAGTTAAAGGACCAACTGTATATAGAACTAGTTATAGGACCAATTGTACGTAGGACTAGTTATAGAACCATTTGTACGTAGAACTAGTTATAGGACCAACTGTATATAGAACTAGTTATAGGACCAATTGTACGTAAAACTAGTTATAGGGCCATTTGTACGTAGAACTAGTTATAGAACCAATTGTACAGGGAACTAGTTAAATTGGTTTTCAGGGACTATAATATTACTGACCCCTCCTTAGAAGAGGTCATTAAAGAGGATCTTTTGCCACCTCCACCTGATGCATCCCTCATAAGGCCCAGCTCCAACAGGTCAAGATAGTTGGAATGTCCGACTTTGTGTCCAGTTTAAAAAAACAGTTTCGCCGTGGAGAGGCAGAAGATGCGCACGGGCGGTCACTCTGCAAACCCATTCAAGTGAATGGGTTTGAAAACTGACCGCCGGGTTTCCGCCCCCACAGATATACGTCCTGATCTCATCATCATCCAGTCTGTCTGGGATAACATGAAGAGACAGACGGATTAGGGCAAGACTACATCCACAGAAGATCTGGGCTAAGTTCTCCAAGATGGCGGCGGGAACAACCTCCCTGCCCAGTTCTACCAAAAACTATCTGCAAGTACCGAGAAGAACTAATGGAGGGCAAAGGTCACACCAAATATTGATGGGATATACATTTCCTTTAAACAGCACCCCATAATGTGAGTTTTGGCACCAGGACTGTGTTAAATGCCATAGACTGATGGCTTATAGTCCGTGTACAACTTTTGGGAGATTTGCCAGTTATTCTTGGAGGTCTTGTTTCCCCTGAACCTCACAGATATTTTTTTTTTTTTTTTTTTAAATGTAGACTGTGAGCCCCACATAGAGCTCACGATGTACATTTTTCCCTATCAGTATGTCTTTTGGAATATGGGATGGAAATCCATGCAAACACCGGGAGAACATACAAACTCCTTGCAGATGGTTTTATGCCCTTGGCGGGATTTGAACACCAGGACTCCAGTGCTGCAAGGCTGCAGTGCTAGCCACCGAGCCACCGTGTGGCCCCAACCTCACAGATATTGTGGGGGAGTCGGCAAATTTGTCAGAAGGATCGATCAGTGAGACTGAGACTCTGATAGCTACAAATATCCATTATGAATTCTCTGTATTTACATGGTAACAGACTACAAATAAACCCGCTGCAGTCTGTTGTGATGCCATCTCTGACTGCTCCATGTATGAAAGAGAACCTGTCCTCAAATATACCAACTCTGACCCGCCATCGTAGGATGTTCATCGATTTCAACTAATTTGATGAAAAATTTTGTTTAAAAAGATCCCAAAAATCAGGAATCAATCATCATAAAAAAAAATTTGGGAGAGTTTAAAACTCTACAGATCAGACACAGAAGAAGTGAGAAGTTGGAAGGAAATGGCGACAGGAGGATTTGAGTCCAAAACAGGGAAAGCTGGAAGAGTTGTCATAACTTGAAATTACATTATGGTCAAAGCCAAGACTGTACAAATAAGTGAAACTAGAAAGAAAAACAAATAGTGCGGGCGAAAGCCGATACTCCCCGGCCAAGGCGATCTGTAGCAGTTATTATGCAGAGTGTTATGTATTCATTTGGGTTCGGTAACTTGAACTTGCATGCGAGGGCTTTGAAGAAGAAAAACACTTAAAACACGAGCCAGCCGCCCTAAGATTTTTTTGGTTACGCTAGTTTGGCGCTTGCCGACACGTCGCACAGAACTGTGAAAAAGAAAATGGCGGAGGTCTCAGATCTAAAAAAAATAACATTCCAAGTCTATAGAGGGTGATGACGAAGAACATTCCCGGGTCTTCTAAGAAGACGTCCATGGACAACTCGATGTAGAAACGATGGTGGGAGCCCTATGGCGAAACCCAAGCCTTGGCTCGATTACTCATGGACAATGGGGCCTCGGGACATCACCTTGGGCAATAAACAGGTTCATCTACAGCTGGGCACTGATATTCTCCCGCTATGATGGTGATATCCAGACTATTACATATATAGAATATTAGGAGTTCCGGAGAGAGGACCCCACCTAAAGCTCAGGGCGGGTGTTGATTAGAGATGAGCGAGTAGTTAAATACTCGATATTCGTTTCGAGTAGCCCCTCAATATTCAACTACTCGAATCGAATATCGAATCCTATTATAGTCTATGGGGGGAAAATGCTCGTTTCAGGGGTAGGCAACATTCAATCAAATTATACTTACCAAGTCCACGAGTGAGGGTCAGGCTGGATTCTCCGAGAAGTCTTCTCCATGCAGCGTCCCCGCGGCATCTTCTGGCTCTGAATTCACTCTGCCAGGCATCGGACCTGGGCAGAGCCGACTGCGCATGCCCGCACTACAAAAAAATGGCCGCTTACAGTCAAAGCGGCCATTTTCTTGTAGCGCGGGCATGCGCAGTCGGTTCTGCCCAGGCCCGATGCCTAGCAGAGTGAAGACTCCGCGTAGATGCTGTGCGGAGAAGACTTCTAAAGGTAGGAGAAGAACCAGCGTTGATTGGCTGACTGTATAGCATTCGGCCAATCAATGCTGGTTCTGCATCGAATTTTTCCATTCGAATAGCGAGTGGTGCTCAATCGAGTACAAGTATTTCAAATACCGTAGTATTCAATCGAATACCTACTCCATCGAGTACTACTCACTCATCTCTACTTTTTAGAGTAAGATTAACTTGAGCTGTACCATGTGACCAATGAACATGATGTCATCGGCACAGGCAAGATGGCTTCATAAAACCGCTGATATGCCAGGGTTTCAGATGTTCAACCCCCATGATCATATATTGTTGGTTCTCTAGATTCTGATCGACTAGTATTGACTAGCAAAATGTCCAGCAACTGTACTAACAAAAAGTTTCCTTGAACCTTGTGACTACTACCAAGAGTTTGGTGCGGCAGGAGGTTAGCCCAAGTCCATGTAACCCATCTCATTACTCAGCACCATGGAGGAGGATATATGCGGTGCTGGTACTGCCCATGGCCAACCATCTCTCCGCCAATAACCACAAGTAGAAACATTTGGGCAGGATATTTGTTATAGTAATTTGTGGATAATAATGTCGTGAAAAAAATAGACGTTGCCAATGACCCAGCAACAAAAATATATGACGCCCACCCTGGAGCCACGAGGACTGTGTGCGCTGCCATACGGCCTCCTGCACATGGCCAGCCCGGCACCGCCTGTTACCCGAGGCTTCGGTTTTACAGACAATCGCACCGTGAACAATGTACAATGCAATTTTTGCTATACTTGGATCCATAGGCAAGAAAAGAACCAAACATCTATAAGACACACCTTTATGAATGTGTCACCCTACACAATGCTCCTGTATGAACTGTATGAAGAACAATTGGTGGACTCATGACGTGGCCTTATATCAGACAATTGTAGGTGCAATCTCCATATTATGGGTGATATATTATTAGAGGGACCTTCACATTCATGAATCACACGAAGTGTCGGGAAGCAATGAGGCCTTAATCTGATAATATGGATGTGATCAGTAAATGTGAATGATGCCGAGAACTGAGAGATGGTAGAACTTATGTGGGCGTGCGGCGAGGACAGGAGGCAGGATTATTAATCGAGTCTAGAGTCTATCATTAGTGCTGTCTGTACTGACTGCGCTCACAGATTGTGTTCACCCTTTAACCTCTGGCCACACATGACCCCTGACCATAGTGATGATGGACGATGTGCTGAATATGGCCGGATCTTGTAAGATATGTAAAAATTACAGAAGACGGGCTCATGGCCGTCACCTAGTATTAAAGGGCCGGTACTCAAAAATCAGCACCATGTACCAATACTGTCACTCCATGCCATTCAGACTGACTGCTCTTATGGGCAGGGTCCTCTCTCCTTTAGCTTGTCAGATCTTATGATCAGGGACCTCTCTCCTGTAGATTGTCAGCTCTTATGATCAGGGACCTTTCTCCTGTAGATTGTCAGCTCTTATGATCAGGGATCACGCTCCTTAGACTGTCAGCTCTTATGATCAGGGTCCTCTCTCCTGTAGATTGTCAGCTCTTATGATCAGGGTCCTCTCTTCTGTAGATTGTCAGCTCTTATGATCAGGGATCACGCTCCTTAGACTGTCAGCTCTTGTGGTCAGGGGCCTCTCTCCTGTAGATTGTCAGCTCTTATGATCAGGGACCTCTCTCCTGTAGATTGTCAGCTCCTATGGTCAGGGTCCTCTCTCCTGTAGATTGTTAGCTCTTGTGGTTATTGACCTCTCTCCAGTTATGGGCTGTTTGTTCATCTGTTTTTATTACTTGCTGTTTTAGTTGCCTGTTATTTCCCCGGACACTCGGAGGTCGATACTGTTGCTTTGGAAAGGTCCTTGCAGATCTACAATCATTCCAGTGACACCCTACCTTATTATTGTATTATACACGCATACTTGGCCCTTTCCTCTTGGGTTACCTGTACGTTACTTTCGGGGGGTGTCACATTTTGCCCGGCCCATCACAGCAGTTAAGCCGCCATTACCTTATCTGATACACAACCCTTTTATTATACGTCTATGTGATGAGATCTATCTCGCCGGTCGCTCCGTTGTCTTCTAGATACCAGCGCTGGGATTCTCGGGGATTTCCAGCCTTGTGACTTTGCACATCTGGTTTGGTTAATATGTGAGGTATTAATAGGGTCGCTTTCCCAAAATCCATGTAAAGATTTTTTACTGTATCAACTGGTCGTGGGCCAAGTCTAAGTTACAAGGTTTATATTCATTAATACTCCACTTCTGGAGATTGCACCATGGATGGAAACCAGTCCAACTTCTCCACAATCACCTCCACTCATGGGGAATATTGGAGCTCATTCTATATACGGGTGCCATGCCAGCTGCGAGATGGTTTTATAAATACCCGAATAGAACAAACGCAAATGTTTTTGCTGAAATCCCCGTCTCGGCCCAGTCTTCTCAAGTCTTCGGCTCGCTCTTTTTCCCATTCTCTCTGCCACGTCTGGTTGGTTTATGACGGCTTAATGAATTTTGGATGTGTAGATGCTTTTCTGAAATGAGTGCAGTATTATTCTGGGACAACTGTGACAGGGAACTGAGCAAAAACATCTGGAAAAATAACTTCAGTTTTACTGTGTAATGTCCACCCACTGCCTAGATTCTCCCGCGGCGGCCAAGATGCAAGCCCGTGCCTAGGAACCATTTGCAACTTTTTTTTTTTTTTTTTGCAAAATCTCAAGGCATCGGGGATTAGGAAGAAAATGTCGGTGTTGTGTAATGGCGAGGGCGCCCATTAGGGTTTGTCACCGGTTTCCTCCGCCTTATGTTGTATACCAGCTGGAAGGTGTTATATCCTTCATGCTGATGGGTTTCGCTCATGGAATCCGAAACTGGACATTGAGAAATGGAAAATGAAGCAACTCTTGTGTTATTCAGTATTAAGTGAAGCTCCGTCTGTCTGTTTCGCGGCACAGATTGAGTGTCACTTTATAACATCGAGTACTTTATTATTAGACCGTGTATTTTGTTGTTTTCGGTCTTGTTCTCCAAGAAATTTAGGTACAAATGAGTCTATGGTGTTTGCCCAACTCTGAATAGGACATTAAGCAATGGAGTGGGCACAGAACCGTATCACACAGATGTAAGGCCTCTATTATATGGCGCGCAATGGAACATGCCAAGTAACAAACATGGTTGGCCTGTCGGAGGTATAGGTGGAGGGACCGCGGTACAGTGCATGACTTAGGCTGTGGCCGTACGTACCGAGTACAGAAGAGTATGTTTGGGGTTTTTTGTTGTGTTTTTCTTCTGTTTCACCTGCTCCAGGCACCTCCGGGGTTTGGACAATTCTTGGACAACCCCTTTAAGCTGAGCAGTGACGCTAGGTCTATGCTCCCGGCTTCTTTCAACCACTGCACATGCATCGGGGATCAGTCAGTCGCCTCAGGCAGCAGAAAAGCTAGATTTGGCCCAACTTTTGTCACAATACCAGAAAAGGTCACTAGAAAAAAATTGGTGCCATTTCTCGATACAAAAGATGATTTTTGTTTTTCTAATCTCAAGAGGGCTGGCGGAATTGCCAACCCTCATGAGAAGACATTGAGACCTTGAGGAAGATGGCCATACAATACAATTTCCAAGGCAATGACAGGGACTCAGCTTTCCACATCCATAACACATTTAGCGGACACCTACGCTCCTGAAGCCCAGATAAATTGTGTTACTGCCAGTATCATTTGTTGGTCTTGGGGAAATGTGTCCCATGGGTGGTTTTCCCTCCACGGTCCTCCATCCTACTGGTTGCGATTGACCGATCTCCACCTACATAGGATGTGATGTACATGGAGAAGAAACAAAACAAGTTGTTTTCCTCAATCTTCAAGGAGCTATGGCGTGGAAGTACCACATAGGAGGAAGCTCGTCCGTGACAATGTCACCACTACATGAAGCCTCGGGCTGAACCACAATGGCGTCACGTCATATCTGTCACCAGAATGAATATTTTACCATCTAAACTGTCATCCCATTGCTCGTACCTGGTCCAGAAGGGATATTCTTCTGAACGTGATAAACATGGATGATATCTGCAGCAACATCCCTGACCTCTGGATCTTCACACTGGAGTAGACATAGCACACACATCCATAGCTGTAAGGTATCGGGCAGACCTGGAAAGACACAAGACATACGGGAATATTCTTACTATGGTAAATGTATTCTGAACATAGAATCTGACCTAGGACAACATCTGCAAGGAGTTTGTATGTTCTCCCAGTTTTGGCGGGGGTTCCCTCCTGGTTTCCATCCACATTCCCAAAATATACCAATAGGTAAATTGCCTTCCTGTAAAACAGCCGCCCCTTGTGGGTGTTGGGGATGAGGCCTGTGGAGCAGCCACTGCCTCCCGACTCCATAACACCCCCAGTGCATTGAGCCCCTTGTATCAGGAAAGCACATTATAAATGTTTCATTTGTCACTGTCAAGGAATACATCCAACATTAACCCATGGCATAGCCAAAAATGTGTGTGTCATAGCCAACGAGGTCCTCTGAACACCAGTGAAATGGATCCAACAATGCTAGCGTGAACACAGACATACCATGGGCAGAAGTATTTGTTAAACCAATATTAATACTGCCCCATGTTAGAAAAGATCAGTATAGACCTGACCGACTCATTTCTGATAAAAATGTAATATTTTTTTGCACAAACAGCCTGTTTACAGGGGTCTAATTCTCAAGTTCTGGGTTATACCGATTTTGCCAGGGAAAGTTCCTGCTGGCTGCTCATATTCCCTGCAGCGGCCACTGCTGGTGAGATATAGTATTACATGAAGACACTGAAATGGAAGGCTGTGTAATACTTGGAAGGTCATTCTAAGTGGGGGATCCATTATATGACCTCATCGACCATAGGTATGGACAAATAAAAAAAATTGTAATAATGACTAATAAGATCACTATTATGAGGATCTCACCCAGCTTTCCTAGACTCCTGAACCCCAAATCAGCCACCCCATACAATACTACGGAGGCAGGCAATGGATCATAGCGTAGCCTGTCTGGGAAACCTAAGGGTTCACTGGGAATGGTGGTGGCAAAAAGTTGCTTGGGCTGCATCCGTCCGAAATCCCAGGCAAAAACATCCTGCCATCCTGACTTGGAAAAAAAAATAACAGCCCGTCATCAGATCCCACTATAGTCAGTGGGGTCCCCTCAGTAGAAGAATGTAGATGTGAACGTGCGCCAAATAGAAGTTTTCAAAAATGTTGCAACTTTTTATTTTTACATGACTCTACATTTGGTCCGCTTCTTCGTGTATGGTTTCTATCTCGGCCGAGTGCGGTGGGTAGCGGAGCTATTCACGAGCAGGAAAGCTTTTGTGTATTTACTGAGGACCTTAACCCTTGTCGCTGGTGGTTTAGCGTGTTGCTCAGAGATGGTAGCCCTGGGAATCAGGAGGAAGGAGAATGCTTTGAAGTCGGTGTTGCCCAGGGGACTCGGAGCTCGCACTGGAGCAATGTAGCTCTTTCGGGAACAAAACAGAAAAAAAAATCAAGTTTAGAATAAAGTTTGTTTGTGTTTGTTGAGCTCCTTCATCTTTCATCCCTGAAGTGTAATGTTCTCCCCCCCCTCCACTGAGGCGTTTCAGAAAAGAAAAGATTTGTCCAAAAAATGTAAATCTCAACAAAATCCAAGAGATCAGCACAAACCAATGTAAATACGGGGCCGGCGCTGCAGGAAGCCAAGCCTATGGCCATGTGTATCATTTGTGTACACTTATGGTCGTACAGGATTCCGCCTTCCGTGTGAAATTCTACGTTATTGTAGTTGGATATTTCTAGATTCGGTTTTATCTTTTCTTTCTAGATAACTGTATAGTGGTTATAGCTAAAAAATAAAATTCTGGAGGGAAAGAACAAAAACATTTGGATAAGGGACAAGGGTCTCCCATAACATCCTTTACATCTACATCAAATGGTTTCACCATCATCATAGAAGGGCTCTTTGTAGTAGGACTATGTAATGGTTGGGTCCCGTAACAAGTTTTAAAGGGGCCTGAAAGTCTTCCCTTAAAGGGATCCTATCATTGCATACCGTTTTTTCTTCTCCCTAACACGTAGGAATAGCCTTAAGAATGGCTATACTTCTCCTACCTTTAGATGTGTTCTCCGGGCCGCCGTTTGGTAGAAATCCAGGTTTTCTTCGGTATGCAAATGAGTTCTCTCACAGCACTGGGGGCGGTCCCCAGCGCTCAAACAGCACTGAGGGCATCCCCAATCCTGCGCGAGAGCTCTCCAGCACCGCCTCCATCTGGACCGCCCTCTTTTTGTGTCTTCTTCTGTCCTGGGTTTCAAACTTCTAGGCCTCGGGCAGAGCCGACTGCGCATGCCCGGGCCACAAGAAAATGGCCTCTTATACCAGCTTACAGTGTAAGCGGCCATTTTCTTGTGGCCCGGGCATGCACAGTCGGCTCTGCCCGAGGTCTAGAAGATTGAAACCCAGGACGGAAGAAGACACAGAGAGAGGGCGTTCCAGAGGAAGATGGAGGCGGGGCTGGAGAGTTCTCTCGCAGCATTGGGGACGCCCCCAGTGCTGCGAGAGAACTCATTTGCATACAGAAGAAAACCCGGATTTCTACCAAACGGCAGTGTGGAGAAGACATCTAAAGGTAGGAGAATAATAGTCTTTCTTAAGGCTATTCCTAAGTGTTAGGGAGAAAAAAAAGCTTATAGGATCCCTTTAAAGTTACATCATAAGATATGCAAACTGGATATCTCGAGATGGAACATTGGTCAGGGGATTTATTTGGAGGCAGTCACTCTACTTATGGGGGGGGGTTGCCTTCTTCTAGATCAACAGAGTAGTATTGTTGGTTGGACTCGAGGGGCCTTTTTCAACTTTAAGGATCTGGGTCCTTTTATCAACCTTATGAATTATGGAACGATGGAGCGATGAATCACGAGACGAAGATGTCCTGGTTCTGTTCACATCTGTGTCATGGTTTCTGTTTGCAATGATGCTAAGGCTGGAGGTGACCTATAATGGAGTCAGCAATACTGTCTTAAAGAATGAGCAGTAACTTGGAGGCTACGACGGTTTGGGAGTTTTGATTTCATGTTGCACCCCGTCACCCCACTGGTGTATAGAAGACTCCACTACAGCGCAACCACAGGAGACATAAAGCATTACAGAGTGTCCGTTGATCATGGTTGTGTTAGGTCCTCCAAAGTGACAGTCGCTCTTTCTAGGAACTGATACAAACCTGAAATGGGTGCATCCAACATGAAGATGAATTTCTTAGGGTTACAAAGTCTACAGTCACACCCAGACCTTGAAGAGGCCTAAATAACCCCTTGTCATATAAGTAGGCAACAGTACTATATATGTGACCCACGGTATGGCCAACTCTATTACAGATTTCCCATCAGGGCTCTCGAGATTTGCTGCACTCCTCATGGCTAGGTAGTAATGGAGGCAGCGGGGGTGGGGTGGGGGGTTTTGGTGTCCTGTACATTAAGTGAAATGAGGGATATGATTCCCTGCTGATGCTGACAGCCGTTTTACAGCTAAGTGCTGCTGGAGTTAATGCTTTGTGCATAACTGGGATCCGTGCAAGGCCGGGATGCAGGGGAGCAGCACATAAACCAGCTGGAACATAGTGTGATGAATTTTCCAGGGCTCTGCACACTACCTTGGGTCATCCAGTTAAAAAGCAGCTGAAAATTTGCTTAGGTACACAAGGCTGATGTTGGAAGAGATTACCTGCCGCATGTGGAGTGCGGGGTTCTCAAGAAACGGCAAACAGAAACAGAAAAGGCACCTGGCAAATTGTGTCAATAAAGTCGACTTCTGCAACGAACCGAAAAATACAGCTCATCGCGTTGGAAACCAAAGGAGCCTCCCTATGTAATGATAAGGAGAGCAGGAAAAATGGAGGGACTTGGAACTGGGTGCAGGATCTCCTCTCAACATCTTTTTGCAAAAACTTCAGCATGGACCTGAACTTAGAGTCCAGCAAGTTGTCACTGGATCGGATTGTCCTACATCAGACTACAGCGCTGGGGTAAAGGCTACAAACCTCTCAGATAGCGATCACATTGGGCCCGCACAATATACATGCAGACCGAGCTCAAGATCAGTCACATCGGCCAGCTTTATACCCCGAGCTGCAGCTACTGGGGGTGCAGGGGTAGTTTGGTGCTTGAGAGATCAGAGACATAAAAATTTTTTGTAGAGACTAGAGACGCCTCTGTTTTAGGTAAATTATGGGTCCGAATTATTAAAAGTGGATGGAGCCAAGTTTATATAGAGGCAGACAAGGGGAATTACAGAGGGGACCAGGGTGGGGTAAAATACAAAAACAGAAGGGGTATCTACCCCCTAATCCTCCATTCTGGTATCAGGTCTCAGGTGACCATTGTAGCCAATCACTGGCCTCAGTGGTCACATGTTGGGAATCAGTGAAGTCACTGCTAATAAGTAACCGGTCACAACATGTGACCATTGAGGCCGGTGATTGACCCCAGCAGTCACGCCCTTGAGGACACATGTGCTGCCACTACACAGAATTGGCGCTGCGTCTCCGCTACGTGTCCAGATCCAATACCCTGCAGTGAGCCCATGCCAGGACTCAGACCACAAACATCTGGCTATTGATCTTATCCTAAAGACACATCATTCATAGATAAAATCTGTAAAACACCTTTAGTAAGTGACTTCTATAGGAAACAATGACCATAATACCATTCATCCTCTAGCCATGTGCAGATTTGGTAGAAACTACAGATTTTCCGGAGATTGTTCAGTGAACCTGGAAAGTTTTGCATTTTGTGTATTAGATGTGGATCTTGTTGTGCTGTTCCCTGTACTCGGGCTCACGCGCCTCTCCTTTGCACCTTATTTTCTACAGTATTTTTTGTCATTTTGTTGCTTGTTTTTGACTTCCGCCCTATCTATTCTACGCCTTACATCAGCTCCATAGAGAAACTTCTGACGCCACTATCCCCACACCGATCAGCACGAAGATACCGGTCACTGGCATGTAGCCGACAGTGTTTTTCCAAGGTGTAATCCAAAATGAAGCACAGGGTGGTCTAGTAATGGTTTTACGGCACCTCTGCAGCTATAGATACCAAAGGTGAGAATGTGGGCAGCCATAAGTGATGGAAGGACATTACCCAGAGATGATATCTTCTTAGTAAATCTCTGATCTTTTACTGATTCTGCATTATAGTGTTTATTATACTCTAGAGCTGAAATCATAATTCTGCTGGAAACAGTCAACAAGCATGTGGATAGACACACCATTGCTTCTAAACTGCAGTGAGACAGTAAGACGGAAATCACACAGTGTACGGGTCCGGTAGACACCCCTGTGATAGACACATCCTGGGCGGGGAGGAACCAAACTAAGCGTGTCAATTCAGCTGAGCCACAGATGTACGGATAAATGCAGTGAATATACCGCCCGTGTTTCCTGACCCAAATACAACCATTTGAATGGGTCCATAGTTTTCCTATGTCAGATGGGTGACATTTTCCAGCATAGAAAACACTAGAGCTAGAAGAATTATGAATGCAGCTCTGAAGTATAAAACATGCTGTCATTAGGCCCGATCCTTCTGTAGACCACGGCAGATGCATATATGTATGTTCACATAATGGAGTTTGGAAAGTATCCATGCCAAGACCCACATCAGAAAAGTCATCTTCCCTCGTCAAAACTTCAGCTGCATCCCCCTCTCTCCCCTCCTCACTTATTGTTCACCGCTTTACACTAGCTGGATCAATGTGGATCAGAGCAAAGACAGAAAACTCAGGTGAGTTATACAAGGAACCTACACTAGTTCTTGACTGGTTTAGATTTTGATTCTGGTCAGAACTTCCTAAAAATTCAGGCGCCAGTTGAGCCAGTTGGGGTATTGATTAAGACTGGCGTACAGAATGCCAGTCCTAATAATCCCCCCCATTGTTCTGAAGTTGCCGTCCTCCATGACTCGTACACAAGTTTCGGATTAGTCCGCCCTCCTTCTTTGTATACACGGACATGACATGTTATTTAGACAGCGCCAACATCTGGAGCAGCCCGAGAAGGAAAAACATAAGATAACAAGGAACGCTCATGTCACCAGCCGGGCTTCATCTGATGTTAGGATTATGTCGGGATGAAGAGAACACCATTTATTTTACTTTATGATTGGTATTTTAATCCTGACAACACGAGGCGTCAGGGCGCTCGGCTTTCCCTCTTGTTTGATGCTCGGCACCGGTTGTAACACCCACGTCACTTCTTCTGTGTGTACATTGTGCGCCGCCATATAAATAAGCTCATCATCATCTGACTATATCAATGCAGCGAGTCTGTCTACAATGAAAGGCAACGTTGTCCCTGTACGGTCTATATATATTAGAAAAAGATGTGTTTGTGTCCATATATACAGATAGCTATAGATAAAACATACACACAGATCCATATCAGTCTATGCAAATAAATCCTATGCCCCGGCCATACATGAATTGACTCTTGTGGGTTGGTTGCAGGAGACGGTAAGGACAATGTTCAGTCCACAGTTCTGTCCTGATGTATGGTAAAGGCTCTGTAATCTGGCATTAATAGGATTTCATGGGTGTCAGAATAAAGGGTGAGGGTAAGGTAGCTGTGACTGAGTGTTATAATCATTCTTGCTACGGTTATATTATTCATATACATAATACCGCCATCTTACATTGTAAAGCATGTGCACATAATATTATATTTATAACATGCAGCATATGTAGACGCGTTAATATTGTGCAAATGGTGCACCTGTACCGGGCCCTATAGCAGGCAGTGAGGGCCCCTGCAACCATCCTGTATTGAGTGGGACAGTCCTGCATTTCAGGTGCTGTCCCATTATTCCAGGCGGTGGGCCCTGAGCTGTGAGGAGCGTGGTTTGATGCATAAAAAAAAGTTTGCATTTGCGCACCACGTGTAGGGCTGGCCTATGGGGCCGACCATTGTGTTAACATGGTGCAGTTCAGTGCAAAAAACGTAAACCTAGATACATTAGGAGTCAGAGCCCTGCCCAGAAGTCTCCAGGTGTTGCAAAAGGACAACTCCCAGCAGGCCCTACTACCGCAGTCTGAGAGCTGTAGATTGGCAATAGTTGGAGATCAGGGAGCAGGCGATTGCACCAATGATGGTCGCCCTGCGGGGCAGGACACCATAACCTACAACTGGGGAACAATAGGAGGAACGATGGGTGAAAAGCAGCCACCGGTGGGCCCAGGCTGTAACACAATAATGGTACAGCAGAAGACACCCTGGTGGGCCCAAGGAACCTCAGTCCAACAGTGAAAACAGTGCAAGTTCTCCAGACAACCCTCCCAGCTGCAGGCGAGACCTCAGCATTATACAGCATGTAACGCCAAGTCGTGAGGTCTGATCTGTGATTCCTTCGGAGAGGGCTCAGCGACACTTCTAGGAATCTCCTCTTTGACGCGCTGGAATCAGCAGGATCAATTAAGAACTTTGGGGCAGGCGGCGTTGGCAGCGGCCCAGGGGCTGCAGTAATTACTCGTCAGGACATAATTTGCTTTGAGCTATTTACCTAAACCAGTCGGTGACTTAATCAAATACCAGAACCACCTGCTGCCACCCCCCGACAGGACTCATTACCGGCCGGCCCGCGGCCCCGCTCCTCATGCATTCCTTATGGGGAAAACTTTATATATATTTGGCATAATCCAAGGCCTGTCACTATATGTCATTCTCTTTAAATGTTTCCAGTAAAATGTCTGATGTCATATCTGTTCCTGGGAAAGCTGGGTGGTGGATGTTACTTTTCCCAACTACTCTCATAGGGGTTGGTAATCAAATTCCATAGAGTTCCTAATGCTGAATAGGCCCAATCATGTAGAAATAACAAGGAAGGATAAACTTCTCCGAAAGGACCTGCCCGGGGCGCCAGACAGTGTACAAACACATCCAGGTACCCAGCTTTGCACAGATGAGGGCCGATAACCTGAAGCAGCTCCCCGTGGATGGGTCTCTATTCCTTTTGGAGGTGATAACCTGGTTTGACTTTAATCCCAGATCATGTCATTAGGAACTGATATATAGGGAGCTACCTTCCAAAAAGTGGTGCTATAGCTATATACAGTGCACAGAGCCAATAGCTGTATACAGTGTACAGAGCCAATAGCTATATACAGTGCACAGAGCCAATAGCTGTATACAGTGTACAGAGCCAATAGCTGTATACAGTGTACAGAGCCAATAGCTGAATACAGTGTACAGAGCCAATAGCTATATACAGTGTACATAGCCAATAGCTGTATACAGTGTATAGAGCAAATAGCTGAATACAGTGTACAGAGCCAATACCTATATACAGTACACAGAGCCAATAGCTGTATACAGTGTACAAAGCCAATAGCTGAATACAGTGTACAGAGCCAATAGTTAAATACAGCGTACAGAGCCAATAGCTGAATACAGCGTACAGGGCCAATAGCTGTATACAGTGTACAGAGCCAACAGCTGAATACAGTGTACAGAGCTAATAGCTGTATACAGTGTACAGAGCCAATAGCTGAATACAGTGTACAGAGCCAATAGCTATACAGTGTACAGAGTCAATAGCTGTATACAGTGTACAGAGCCAATAGCTGTATACAGTGTACAGAGCCAATAGCTATATACAGTGTACAGAGCCAATAGCTGTATGCAGTGTACAGAGCCAATAGCTGTATACAGTGTACAGAGCCAATAGCTGAATACAGTGTTCAGAGCCAATAGCTGTATACAGTGTACAGAGCCAATAGCTGAATACAGTGTACAGAGCCAATAGCTGAATACAGTGTTCAGAGCCAATAGCTGTATACAGTGTACAGAGCCAATAGCTATATACAGTGTATGGAGCCAATATCTATATACAGAGTACAGGGCCATGGTGCCAGTAAACTGCAGCTCTGCTCCCATTTGCTTCAATATATCCACTATATGGCTTCCAGCAGCCAAATCAGCTTATTGATAATGGTTCCAGATGTCAGATCCCAACCGATCCGATACTGACGACCTTTCCTGTGGATACATTATCAGTATCCATTGCCCGTGACTTTTGGAAAACCCCTTTACTGTCCCTCCTGACCCTACAATGCACACAGAAGCATGGCCTAGCAGCTGTGCATTGGATATAGATCCACAAACTAAAATTTCTGGGTTGAGGAAAATAACTCCGATTGAATCTATTGAATACAGTGTCACATCTGCATCTGATGGGATCCTTGCATGATACTCACCTAGCGCTGTTGACAAACTGACCCCCCAGGTCCCAACAATGACAAAGAATTGCATGTTTGTTTCTTGCCTGTCAGTAATATCTCCAGTGAAATGAATAAAATGTGGACAATGATGGAAACATCTGCACATTCCTATAGCGGCCGGTGTAATGGGGTCTGAAGGAGAACGGCCCTGTCATCACAATGGGGAGACTTACCTAGCACAGGCTGCCGACTGCTCAGGAAATAGGGAGCAATATCAGTAAGGATCTCGGCAGCTGCCAACTTCACTTCAGTCTGGAGTTCATCTCCACAGCAATGAACCACAAGTGCAACCCAGTCCTTCAACTCTGACTCAATGGCCTGAGAAAAAAAAACAGAGAATCATCCTGAGATCCTCCAGATGTTCCTCACAACAATTTATCAAACCACGACCCTTGGTCAGCAATGTAAAAAAAAAGTGTCTGAAGAATTATCTGTTGCAGAAGATATGGGAGTACGGAGGTGATGACAAGAAGACGTCATGTAGAAGAGCTCCGGGGAGTAATGCCCATTGCTTTCCATTATGTTTATCTTACAAAAATAACAAGGTATGGCCGGGTCCCACAGGTCTACTATAGGCCTCAGTGTACCCAATATTATCGCCATCGCTCCTGCATTCAGTGCTATAAGTTCGCACATCTTATAGAGACCAAGATGTAAGAGATAAAATATTGACTCCCTATACTATATAGGGGCTTAGTGGGTGGTGGCGGGGATTTAGGGAGCTGAGGAGCGGGCAAAGGAACTAGAACTTTTAAAGTCCTACCATTGTCTTCCTTCTCCGTTCTATACAGAACAAAGTTACAACAGCCAGAGCTTCTGACAAGGTGTTGTAACCTGATCCTGGAAGCAGTTCTACTGGGATGGATGGAAGAGGGAGAGGTAGGGAGTGCAGAGGGCCGCCTAGACATGGCTCCTGCTTGCTGCTGGGGTGTGACTATGTGCATGTGTCTAGATATAACGTGTATATATGTAAAGTGTATGCAGACATCTTGTACTCACTATAATATGCCCTGAATCATGGAAGTGGTGCCTTCATGCTGGGACCTATCAAGAAGAACAGGGGAGCTTGTGTCCCTCAGTCAGCTTTAAATCTTAGCAGAGCGCCCCGAGCAGGCGTCCAAGGGAACTTACAGAAATAGCAGATCTAATCATGGGCCTTCTACACAGTGCATTACAGTTAGGGGGTCCGGTGACAAATTTTTAGATTGGAGGCCAAGTTAGTGGCCATACATCTTAAGATGGCTATTCCTTCCAAAACTCACATAGGCATGCACACTTGGCAATGCATGTACGTGCAAAGGTATGAAACGTGAACAGTCCATGTGTTACTGTTTTTGGAAAAACACTAGACCCTTCCTTCTTGTCCAGGACAACCCCTTTACTACGAGGGAGAAGGATGTCACACGTGGAGATTTCCTTGTCAATATTATGATAGTAAAGGATTAGAAGTAACCTCCAAACCACTCAAGGCTTAGCAGGACAGGCCTTCTTTGGTCCCTGCGTCTTTACGCCTTGTACGATGCCACTTGCCGCCATCTTTGTTTTTATAAAAATGCCCCCTCCTTGTATCTTGTGGCAATCCTTACATGTCATTCCTAGACCCTGGTGAGTGCATGCTGTCATATATCCATGCTTAGTCACCGTCTTACCTCCTGGGCCTTGCTTGCGAGACTGATGACCAACTTAGATGAGAGCTTTAAGGCTGAGCTCTGGATTTCCACACTGGAAAATAAAAAAAAAAACACTACAGTCTATTTAAAGGGGAAAAAATGCAAATGTTCTCGAGTTTGTATGTCTGAAAACATATGTCCGACCAAAGACTGAACACATTCGGCCATTGTGAGCTGCCGCCGGCGTGACTGTCACGGGCCTTGTATGTGCGGCACCTGAATACACAGGCCTAGAAGACAACAGTTGTTTCCCTGTGTCTGGACGGTCAGCACCAAGCGAGGCTTTCATGAATATAGGATATGGCGTCCGCGTCGGCCTCTACCCCTGACCCGTATAATATGCACGAGGCGATTAAGGAAAGATCCCGCTCGACAACAGGATGGAAGGAAAGCAGCCAAAGTAAAGAATACTGTCATAGTGAATGAACAGCCGTCATCTGAGCGGAGCAGTAACACACCATTGCACATGGCAGCTGCAGTCGGCTTCACATGCGTCTTGTCCAGGCCTCCGCACAACTAAATCAAATATGTGTAAGAGATTCCAGTGAGGTCAGAGCAAATAAGAAGAGAAAACATGTCTCCCATTGTCATGTGGACCTGCGGCTTTAGATTTCAACAGGGCGGTATTATAGGCGAATGGACGTGAAATCCGGGGACCTGCCGTCTGCGCTGTGGGCCGTGGACAGCCAAACTCTCTAAATGAATAAAATACTACGCAAACAAAGAAAAAAAATGATATGTCTATACACACAGTATACTATATACTTACATACACTTACAATGACAATAAACCGCACCCAGCTGGAAAGGGTGGATTGCTGCAAAACTCAGTCTGCAATTCTGTCTCAGGAAGACATGTAATCCATGACAGTTGTGGTCTGGTTAGACTGGGTCTTGCCACAGGAGGGCGTAAAGGAGCCTCTGCCCTATACAACAGTTCTCACAGGCTCCTTTTGGGTAGTGTACTTCTTGGTAAGATCAATAATTGCTAGACGGGTCTCTACAATGCACTTGTGACGTTTTGCCTGGTTGACGGACTTTGAGAGGGGGCGCATCAATGGACCTAGAGAAGCAGGGTGGTCGTCTTAGGTGCCATCAGGGACTAGGAAGTCACAATGTGCCTAAAAACTGACCACAGACAACTATCAGGAGAACCAAGGATGTGTCTGGATGGACTAACCCAGGGGTAGGGAACGTACGGCTCTCCAGCTGTTGCAAAACTACAACTCCCAGCATGCATACTGGCTCTGCTGTTCTGGGAATTCCCATGGAAGTGAATGGAGCATGCTGGGAGTTGTAGTTTCACAGCAGCTGGAGAGCCAAAGGTTCCCTACCCCTGGACTAACCTATAAGACGCCTCCAAGACAAGTGGCACCATGTGTATATTGCAGCCATAACGTGCAGGCTACTGCGGTATCAGGTCAGATAATTGTCCGCTGAGTTGTCAGTCAGGTCTATGGCTGTCCACATGGTCAACGTCAAGGGCAGACAGTCAGTTTGTAGCATGTTATAGGGCAGGAGGAGAAGCATAACCTGACATTTATCCATTTAATCCCTGCTTTTCCTATGTTTAGTAGTCCAGTGGGCGGTCCTACTCTCTGTAGGCACTTTGTCACTACTAGGACCGCCCACTGGACTCCTAAGCTTAGAGAAAGCAAGGATTAAGTAGATAAATACAATGTATACTGTATCTTTAACCTATAAACCTATATATCAATCTGCTCAGCTCCTCCTGCTCTATAACATGTGGCCTGCAGACCAGATGCCATGTCCAATGCCTTTAAGTCAGTCAAACAGGACACATATGTGAATAGAAGTGAATAGAAGTCAATGGCCGGCTGCTCTCATGTTAATAGATCACCAATGACTGAACAAGTCACATCTTTAAAAAGTCATTGCCCACTAGTCCAGTCCATGTGACAGATGGCTGCCATGACAGGAGGTACCAACAATGCCTCGTAAAAGAGGACAGAGCCTCATAAACCCATCTATAGACTATACTGTATACAGCTGTGTATTGTCGCTGTATATTCAATAGGAGATCCTCAATGAGCCGCGGAACATTCCAGCTGATCCTTCATGCCTAAGAAATTGCAATGTGTACTCAGTATATATATATATATATATATATATATATATATATATATATTAACCCCGCCGCGTACACGCTGTACTGCTATCGCTGGAACATGGCGGTGCTAGGAAATCTGCCTGTGAAAAGATTCTCAAAAATAATAGAAAAGGAGAAGAAAAACATAGAAGGGAAGGAGAAAGGGGTTGTGTCAAAAGTGAGTGTTATCGCCGATACAAAGGGACAGCTAGGACTGATCACAGGACCGATCATCAAACTATACCTATCTATCTATCTATCTATCTATCTATCTATCTATCTATCTATCTATCTATCCCTATCTCTCTATCTATCTCTCTATCTATCTATCTATCTATCTATCTATCTATCTATCTATCTATCTATCTATCTATCTATCCCTATCTCCTATCTATCTATCTATCTATCTATCTATCTATCTATCTATCTATCTATCTATCTATCTATCTATCTCCTATCTATCTATCTATCTATCTATCTATCTATCCCTATCTCCTATCTATCTATCTATCTATCTATCTATCTATCTATCTATCTATCTATCTATCTATCTATCTATCCCTATCTATCTATCTATCTATCTATCTATCTATCTATCTATCTATCTCCTATCTATCTATCTATCTATCTATCTATCTATCTATCTATCTATCTATCTATCCCTATCTCCTATCTATCTATCTATCTATCTATCTATCTATCTATCTATCTATCTATCTATCTCCTATCTATCTATCTATCTATCTATCTATCTATCTATCTATCTATCTATCTATCCCTATCTCCTATCTATCTATCTATCTATCTATCTATCTATCTATCTATCTATCTATCTATCTATCTATCTATCCCTATCTCCTATCTATCTATCTATCTATCTATCTATCTATCTATCTATCTATCTATCTATCTATCTATCTATCTATCTATCTATCTATCTATCCCTATCTCCTATCTATCTATCTATCTATCTATCTATCTATCTATCTATCTATCTATCTATCTATCTATCTATCTATCTATCTATCCCTATCTCCTATCTATCTATCAATCAATCTATCAATCAATCAATCTATCTATCTATCTATCTATCTATCTATCTATCTATCTATCTATCTATCTATCTATCTATCTATCTATCTATCTATCCCTATCTCCTATCTATCTATCTATCTATCTATCTATCTATCTATCTATCTATCTATCTATCTATCTATCTCCTATCTATCTATCTATCTATCTATCTCCTATCTATCTATCTATCTATCTATCTCCTATCTATCTATCTATCTATCTATCTATCTATCTATCTCCTATCTATCTATCTATCTATCTATCTATCTCCTATCTATCTATCTATCTATCTATCTATCTATCTATCTATCTATCTATCTATCCCTATCTCCTATCTATCTATCTATCTATCTATCTATCTATCTATCTATCTATCTATCTATCTATCTATCTATCTATCTATCTCCTATCTATCTATCTATCTATCTATCTATCTATCTATCCCTATCTCCTATCTATCTATCTATCTATCTATCTATCTATCTATCTATCTCCTATCTATCTCCTATCTATCTATCTATCTATCTATCTATCTATCTATCTATCTATCTATCATCTATCTATCTATCTATCTATCTATCTATCTATCTATCTCTATCTATCAATCTATCTATCTATCTATCTATCTATCATCTATCTATCTATCTATCTATCATCTATCTATCATCTATCTATCTATCTATCTATCTATCTATCATCTATCTATCATCTATCTATCATCTATCTATCATCTATCTATCTATCTATCTATCTATCTATCTATCTATCTATCTATCTATCTATCTATCTATCTATCTATCTCTATCTATCTATCATCTATCTATCTATCTATCTATCTATCTATCTATCTATCTATCTCCTATCTATCTATCTATCTAGGCCAGGACAAGGTTGGTGGTCAGAGTACATATTCATCTCTGCTTCCCCTGACGTCTCTCCATCAAGGCTCCCGTCCTTTCCGTCCATCTATGGCTCTGACCCTAGGCCGCTAACGTCGGTGGGACCCCATGTAGCTGCAGCCAATGTGGTCATGTGATGGTCAGGACCACAAAGGCTCCGGAGCTACAGCAATGACATCACTTAACTACTGCTGCGGCCAGTGACTGGTTTAAAGTGGGGGCGCCATATTGTCATCAATGGAACATTGGAACCAGAGAATGGTACAGAGCCCCGGGACCCTGAGGCTAACATGGCATTTTCCCCTTCTGAATCTTTGCTTCCATTGCCGAGGTATTGCTCTTTATTTTTCCATTTGCAAATGAACTCTTCGGAGCAATGAGGGTGTTCCTGCTTCATTCTTTGGAGCAATGGCGATGACTTTGTTGCTCCAAAGAGCTTATTTGCACATGGACAAAGATGGCGATACCTTGCAGTGAATCTCCATTCAATTCAGACGAGCCTGACCCATCTATCTGTGCTGGGTTCTGGTGATAGACAATCTTTGTGACACATCACTTTCCCATAGACTTTTGTTACTTTTTGGTTCCGCACCGATCATTAGAGCTTTAAAAGAAGTTGCACCATTCTGTCCCCCAGAAAAGGATTACAGGGGTCTCATAGATGTAAGAAATACATAGGGGTACAATGTGAAACGTAAATCTGTATCACAGCAGACTCATAAAACACAAAAAGTTGGAACAACACGCAATGCGGTGCTAAGAAGCAAACTGTATTCGGTGCTGCTGAACCCATATAACCCCCCCTATGCGCACCCCAGTGCAGGGCCAGGTCTCCTCGCAGGCCCGGGCCAGGCCCCATCCTCTGTTTTCTAAGGCAATTAGCCACTTTAATCACAAGCACAGGCGGCTGCAAGCACTAAATGTCTGCCTGCCGGGAGTATTTACAGCTCCAGCGCCCGCTCTGGCCTTTCTCTCCCCGCACCAGGGTTGTCTAATAAATTGAATTGTGAGGAGATAAGAGCAGGTTTGTATAAATAGCAAAAAGTCCCAGCAACGTGGAATTATAATGTGCAGAGGGCACCGACTGCCAGGGTACAGCACTGCCAAGACGTCACCAGAGGGCAGCGGGCGAGGATCACTGTGCCAGGCTCACACCATTTAACCACTTGTATCACCAAACATATAGGGGAACTTTGTTATTAGGAATAAGGGTGGCTATAGATGAGATACTTATCTGCCATCACACATGCACACTTGGCTCAGCGCCCTCACTAGGGACACAGGCGTATGGCAGCGGCTTATCTCCCTGAGAACAAAAGGACTGGGTGCTGAAATCTAACATGCTCAACATCGGAGGGGTGGACCGCTAAAATAGTGGTTACCTATGGAGCCCAAGGGACCTCATTGACTATAATGGGATCCGTCATTTCATTGGCAGATGCAAAAGTCCTGCAAAATTTCAGGCAAATGTGATGGAGTTTCTAGTGCAAATGTGAACATGTTCTGAGCAGGCTCCCATATGGTAGGTTCATCCGGCACATCCCTACAACAGGCCACAATGAGGTGTATACTGCAACTTTCTTGTGGTTCACTATACAACAGCTATATACAATGCAAGAGTGTCTGATAGATGGCTGGCACACGCAAACACCATGGCACATGCTACTGTCTGCAAGACCCTTGAGATGTGTAGCATCCTGGGATTTTGCAGATTTTTGCTCACGGTTAAAGTTGCAGTTATTGTAGCCACGATGTGTGTAGTATTGGCCGTCTCTATTTTGTGCAGGGCTGTGGTCACATGTAAAAGCCTTTACCGGCTAGACAACCCCTTTAAGGTGACATCACTAGCAGTCACCATTATATTCATGCACATAGGCTGGTTCATTGTCCTAGTGGAGGGCCATACTAACCAGTAGTGCAGTCTATGTACATGGCTACCATTCACAAGGAAGTGGCTGCTTAGCATATAGACAGGTAGGGCTATGTTCACATGGCTTTAAAAACAAGGCACACCTGACAAACCTCAATATGTAACCACTACTGTCCGTTGTTCTGGACCTCTGAACTCAACCAGGTTGAGTTATTTAGATACAGGACTCCGACAGTAAACTAGACCTTTGACCCAGGAAAGGAAAGTCTATGTCCCAGCCTAACCTGACCACCTACCTGTGGCTGGACGTAGACGCTAGGTCTATAATTCTTCTCAACAAATCCTTTGGCTCCATTTGGAAATAATCTTTCGCAATCCCAAGTATCCGCTCAACATCCATCTCATACGAGATCCTCAGGGCCTGGTCAGAGATACAAGAATATGTAACAATAAAGGGTTAACAGTGTTCACATCACAATAAATATAATTTTATAAATTCGAGAGATTACAAGACTGGTTACAGTCATGCACTTCAATAACCCCATGTAATTAGTATTGCTCCTGTAGCCAAATATATGGCTGGACAAAATGGCAATTCTGAAGTCCGAGTCTCAATGGTCAGCTGATGGTTGGGATGGCTCGTATAGAACAAGTAGCCGTCTTCATACGATAATCCGTACAAGGCTTCTTGTGCTCGACTCACTATTCACTATGGAAAGAATTGTGCAGTGTTCATTCCAAAAAATGACGGACGCCACTATGAAACCCTAATATGAGAAACTGGGGCCCCATCGCGTGCCATAGAGATATGACAGATCAGATGCTTCATTTTTCCATGTATTTGCTCCTCTGATGCAGCAAAACTAAAATAATTTACAAATATGTGAACAGAGGCTACAATGCAAAAAGATCCAAAATAAGTAAATGTTTGCAAATTCAGATTTGGCTGCAAAAATCGTACAACCAATGGGAGTGCAGATGTTACTGGATTTACCTGGCATAGACATTCTAGATTCTGTTCCTTCAGTATCACAACAAGGAGAGTCTTCTGAACCTCACGAGACAAGTAGACATCTCCACGGCTTCGCTTCATCCATTGTAACAGAGAGTTGAGCGTCAACAAGCGGACTTCGTGGAATTCCGACCCCAGCGTCCTCTGCACCAAGCCCGACGGGTCCATTTTCATAGAAGGATTGAGGCCTCCAAGATTTGGACCCTGAACATCCATATTTAGGATAGATAAAATGAGCCTGGTGACGCTCTGTAGATACAGGATGAACCCGGGGACAGCGGCGGTGTGTTCCGCTTCTTCTATCAGTTCACAGTCTTCGATGACACGGTGTATGTCTGCCCAGAAATCAGGGCTCGGAGCTGCCAGAGACACAAAGCAAGATTAGGACTCTGTTTACACTTGCATTGGAGGTTATGGTGCTGCATGCATCATAATCCAATGCATAAAATTATGCAAAAACGCTTACGTGTCATAAACACTTACGTGCATTGGGGGTTATAAGGGAGATGGTCCTGAAATTTGAGATGATGAAACATTGCAAGAAAAAAATGCAATGAATAATCTCAATTCCTCCTAAAGTTATTGAGTGAAGAAAGGGAACTAACTAATAACCACCAACACGGTCTCAGGAATAACCTAAAATATTTGCAAGAAGGTCACTGACCATGCTCGTGCAGGTAAAGGGATTTTCCAGGACTATGATACTTATGATCGGTCATCAGTGTTACACCAGTGCAGGTCAACCGCCCACCCAGTGATGTCTATTGGTTTAATGAGCTGCAATACCAAGCATGGCTAATGTATGGCGCTGTGCCTGGTATTCTGTGCAAAAGGCCGTATTGTTCATCTAAAAAAACAGCTGGTCAGCCAGGGAGCCAGGAGTCCAACCCATCTGATCGGAGAGGTCATCAATATTATAGTCCCTGAACACTCTTTAAAATAGCAGCGTGCAATGGACCAACCCTTTCTGCTTCAAGTAATAAGCGGATCAGGTGGTGTTTTGCTTTCGGTACCAGCCTAAAAAAAATAGTATCCCGAATGGTGGACCCAACTGTATCGAGGCTAAGAAGGTCACTAATATGATATTTGGAGGTTTTTGACACCCACTGCCCCCGGTTGTTCTCAGCAGCTGATCCGGATCATGGGGCAGAAAGCAGACAGCGCCGTTCTCTGTGTAGTGGCAGAACTGTGTCACTGCAGCTTAATAAATGGGAGCTGATCTGCAGTACCTGCTTCCTGCTGATCGGTGGAGGTGTTGGTTATCAGACCCCTACCTATCCGATACTTTTTTGCCCAGAAAACCTCTTCAGCCCAGTATTACCTAATAGGACACTTGTTTTTCTAAACAAAACTAATCCACAAATATAGTTTCATATCCCGGTAATTTATCCTAGAGCCACAGAGTCTGCGTCCTTGTCCTGTGCCGACACCTCCACCGCACCTGACACCGTGTTGCTCACGATATCATCTTTATTTGTCTATGCATTGGACAACTGCGGCCGGGCGGTGTATGATGGACCTCGATTAGCATGAAATCTCCATGATCCGGGCACAGACCTGCAATGCCCTTATTAAAATTCATGTAAACATCCTAAAATAGAAGGCACAGACTGATGTAACCCCTGTGACACTTGGTGCGCGCTGATAACCCTCAATGAGGCCGATAGGTTCTAGGAAAACACAATCTATTCCTGGCAATGCCGCCAAGTCTGAACCTTCTGTTTCACCAACGCAGCCATCGTCTAATAGAAAGCAGGACGGACAATATATAAAGGTCTATATCTATGGCTTGGCTCCTGGCTACACTGCAGCGTAGAGTCTGAGGGATTATCCTATCACCAGAAATGTCCTATTTATTCATCCAATTTGAATTTTTGAAGATATTTTAAAGAATATTTTTAAAAAAAAAAAATAAAAAAAAATCATGCAATTTTGATTCAGACCACTAAGCCTAATAATAGATGGACAATTGCCAAATCTGTAGGTGATTTCTTTTGCAGCAGTGACCTCACTTATGCTACAGAAACCATCTTGTGTATGCCCAGAAGTGATGGTAATCCGAAGGAAGAGCCGGAGTACTGGGAGTTAGTGGTGGTGGGTTGTAACAGGAACAGTGCAGGCCATATCTATATCCATTATTATGCGGCACTGTGCTGACCCACTGCTGACACTAAACATCCCTTCATCTCCGCTTTCAATAATGGAGTCTTTTTTTTACTCCATAAAAAAACAGAATACTGAGGAATTTATTGGTGTCCTGTTTTCTTTACCCAAACACCATAAAGCCATAAATGTGTCCAGGGCCGAGTGCCACATGATGGCCATTAGATACACATACATCAATCTACAAAGACAACCCACCAGATAGGGAAGGCTCCCATATCAGGACACTCTTATTTGTGTGGGGGTCTTGAATAGAGGAGGGGTCTGACATTGGAGGTGCTACTCCATTACTGATGGAGACAGCAGAGAAGAACGTTCAGCTGTATCTGCCTCCTCCATTGACTGCAGGGCGCAGAATTGACCCCTGCTCCATGCACTGCAGTGGAGAGAGGCCGGGGACTGGGGACCCGTGTTCTAGTGACTAGTGGGGATACCGGCGATCCTGGGGAGGGGTGACAAATTATTAGAAAACCCCATTTAGGTTAAGGCCACGCATAGGCCAAGGAGTCTAGGAGGCGGAGCTATCAGTGATTGGCAGCGATCTTCACCGATAGGACCGCCTTCTTGACACAGTAATCTCAGGTGCACCAGAGCTTTGAGGGTGCCCAAACATAAGAATACACCAGTGTACAGCATATAGTATGCTATATAGGGTAGGGGCCCTATTACAGATTTTGCATTAGGGCCCATGAACTTCCCCGATACCAAGTGGCGTAAGCAGGAATGGCGGTGCCCCATGGCGAACTTTTGACATGCAAACGTTTTTCAGACCCCAGAGTATAATAATCGGAGACCAACATAAAAACACTGTTACTTACCTATCCCCTGCACTCCTCGGTGGTGTCGGCCATCTTCAATGACATCCAGGACGTCACATGACCCGGGACGCAGGCTTCAGGGACGTCACAGAAGTAGGCCCAAAGCCTGCCTGGAGCCCGGAGAGGTGAGTAACAGTGTTTGTTATGTTCCCTCACCTCCCCTGGGCCTCCGTTTATACTTGTGGGACAGAAAAGATCCCCTGAATATAGTAATAGTGTTTGTGGGGCCTGCGGGATCACGTACCGACCCCGGCCCCTGCCGGTAAGTAAATAGGGCCTGTTACCGTATGAAGTAACTCCAGCCAGTAATGGCCTATAAACAAAACGCAGCGGTAGTGACTGTCGCCGGGCCCCTAATGTCCCGGGCCCTGTGGCAGCCGCTACCTCTGCTACCCTGCCGATACCCATCACGTCTACTATTAGCCTTAGTCCAAACAGACTCTAATCCAAAAACATCCTCCCCCCCCTCACCTGGGCACACGGCATGGAAACTTCTAAGAGCCTGACATGTGTTTGATATAAATCCCTCCGCTACCTTCATTGTTCGCATGTCGGCTTGTTTTTGGCGATTATTAATACAGATGAAGTCACGGGCTTTGATATATTTTTGGGCCGCTGTCAGGTAGAACAATGAGTAGAAGACTTGAAAAACAAAATAGCGAGCCGGGTCATTGTTGTCCTGTCAACAGGTTTAGGCTTCATCTATTATCGTACGCAAGAGAGAAAAGAGCGCGGGATTGTCCGGTTCACTAACCGAGATTTATCACCGTCAGGAAACCCGATAAGTAACGCTACAAAAATATGCAGACGAGTATACGGCTTCTCGCTCCGCTGGATGTTTTTGTATTTCTTTTTAAAGCTCTTTCATGAAGAAAAGAAAAAAATCTAATGAAATTCTCTCTTCTGTATCTCAGATCTCAGGCTGTACTTGTCAGGGCAGCAGTATGTGCTCCAGAGCTGCTCTTCCTTCGTCATACTAGATACTATTTTATAGGATTAGGGAAACTGTTTGTGGTCACTTGGTTGCAAACACATACTCAGGTCTGCATTATATCCAACTATAACATGCCTGACTAACACGACTAGACCAGGGTTTTCTGGTTTTGACCAGTGGGGTAACTAAAGGGGTCACGGTTGGGCCCACAAGCCAGGGGCCCTACAGATTCGGATACATTTCTTCAATCTTCTTTCTGATTCCCGTTATGGCTGGCAGTCTGTGCACTGTGAAGGTACCCCCCTGCTCTCTGGTGCACTGGAGGGAGAAGATTTAGGATACACAGCCTTCCACTGCCAGAAAGGAGAAAATTGCAATTTCATGGCAAGATAGAAACTGGTCGGCAGCAAATAGTCAAGGAGGGATTCTGTGGCACAAGAAGGGACATGAATACTATATAACGAGTTTTCTTGTGTGCACAGATATGTCTTCATGGTGATCTGGGCCAGACAGAGAAGGAAAGGGAAATGCAAATGCTGTTATGATGCATGGATGGGACGTGGCTGATGGTTGTAAGAAGTTGCACAGGGGGCCCAAGCTGAGTGTCTGCATGAGGGTCCGTGAGCCTTTACTTACGCCCCTCATTGTGATTGCAGATCTTATGGTTATAATCTGGTATTCAGAGGTCGCCTTCTGGGTGACTTATTACTATAAGAATTACTATTAGGGAGTCAAAATGCAAATTCTTCACACAAATACTATGGGGACATGACTTGGCTGACAGAGCAGCGCCAATCTTGCGAGCAGGGCCCTCAGTCCCATCGTGTGAAGTGACTATTTCTTTGTAATGTACAGTATCTTTTTGTCTGTACCTATGTACCTATATATGTTGGTGCTATATAAATAAAATGTATTATTATTATTATCTGTACTGTTTATGGCTGCTGTCTGCAAAGCTATTGCTGTGATTTTGACACCGCACTTCATTCTTCTGGATTTATTGTACGCTAAACCCAGTGGCGTAACGATTGAGGTAGGTGAGAGTGCAACTGCGATTGGGCCTGGAGGTGGACTGGAAATGTCCAGGACCCTGAGCCATAGTGGTCGGGGAAATCCTTGTTCCCCGATCACTATACATATTGTTAATGCAAAGGGGCCTGACTGGGTGCCAGCCCAGGGGAGGTATATAAAAATAAAAAAAAATACCTGTCCTGGGTTGAGCAGCCGCTCTGGGGCACTTCCTGCAGTAGATGCTAAATCCTAGTGCGCTAAAGGACTTTTGATGACGTCATGACCATGTGATCGGACTCTTGTGTGCGCGGATTGTAAAGGACAATGTGGAAGCTGCTGGGAACGAGACTGATGGAAGGTAAGGAGGAGAGAAGAGAACATGTGTAAGGTAGAGGGGGCATGGGGGTGCAGGCTGTGTGTGCAAGAGGGGTATAAGGGAGTTCAGGCTGTGTGTAAGTTAGAGGGGGACATGGGGGTGCAGGCTGTGTGTAAGTTAGAGGGGGACATGGGGTGCAGGCTGTGTGTAAGTTAGAGGGGGACATGGGGGGTGCAGGCTGTGTGTAAGTTAGAGGGGGACATGGGGTTGCAGGCTGTGTGTAAGTTAGAGGGGGACATGGGGGTGCAGGCTGTGTGTAAGTTAGAGGGGGACATGGGGGTGCAGGCTGTAAGTTAGAGGGGGACATGGGGGTGCAGGCTGTAAGTTAGAGGGGGACATGGGGGGTGCAGGCTGTGTGTAAGTTAGAGGGGGACATGGGGGTGCAGGCTGTGTGTAAGTTAGAGGGGGACATGGGGGGTGCAGGCTGTGTGTAAGTTAGAGGGGGACATGGGGTGCAGGCTGTGTGTAAGTTAGAGGGGGACATGGGGTTGCAGGCTGTGTGTAAGTTAGAGGGGGACATGGGGGTGCAGGCTGTGTGTAAGTTAGAGGGGGACATGGGGGTGCAGGCTGTAAGTTAGAGGGGGACATGGGGGTGCAGGCTGTGTGTGCAAGAGGGGTATATGGGGGTGCAGGCTGTGTGTAAGGTAGAGAGGTATATGGGGGTGCAGACTGTGTGTAAGCTAGAGGGGTATATGGGGGTGCAGGCTGTGTGTGTGCAAGAGGGGTATATAGGGGTGCAGGCTGTGTGTAAGCTAGAGGGGTATATGGGGGTGCAGGCTGTGTGTAAGCTAGAGGGGGACATAATGGTGCAGGCTGTGTTTAAGCTAGAGGGGGACATGGGGGTTCAGGCTGTGTGCGCAAGAGGGGTATATGGGGGTGCAGGCTGTGTGTAAAGTAGAGGGGGACATAGGGGTGCAGGGTGTGTGTGTGCAAGAAGGGTATATGGGGGTGCAGGCTGTGTGTAAGGTAGAGGGGGACATGGGGGTGCAGGCTGTGTGTAAGCTAGAGGGGTATATGGGGGTGAAGGCTGTGTGTAAAGTAGAGGGGGACATAGGGGTGCAGGGTGTTTGTGTGCAAGAGGGGTATATGGGGGTGCAGGCTGTGTCTAAGCTAGAGGGGTATATGGAGGTGCAGGCTGTGTGTAAGCTAGAGGGGTATTTTGGGGTGTAGGCTGTGTGTGCAAGAGGGGTATATGGGGGTGCAGGCTGTGTATGAGCTAGAGGGGGACATGGGGGTGCAGGCTGTGTGTGAGCTAGAGGGGGACATGGGGGTGCAGGCTGTGTGCGCAAGAGGGGTATATGGGGGTGCAGGCTGTGTGTAAGCTAGAGGGGTATATGGAGGTGCAGGCTGTGTGTAAGGTAGAGGGGGACATGGGGGTGCAGGCTGTGTGTAAGGTAGAGGGGGACATGGGGGTGCAGGCTGTGTGTGAGCTAGAGGGGGACATGGGGGTGCAGGCTGTGTGCGCAAGAGGGGTATATGGGGGTGCAGGCTGTGTGTAAGCTAGAGGGGTATATGGAGGTGCAGGCTGTGTGTAAGGTAGAGGGGGACATGGGGGTGCAGGCTGTGTGTAAGGTAGAGGGGGACATGGGGGTGCAGGCTGTGTGTGCAAGAGGGGTATATGGGGGTGCAGGCTGTGTGTAAAGTAGAGGGGGGACATAGGGGTGCAGGGTGTTTGTGTGCAAGAGGGGTATATGGGGGTGCAGGCTGTGTGTAAGCTAGAGGGGTATATGGGGGTGCAGGCTTTGTGTAAGCTAGAGGGGTATTTGGGGGTGCAGGCTGTGTGTGCAAGAGGGGTATATGGGGGTGCAGGCTGTGTATGAGCTAGAGGGGGACATGGGGGTGCAGGCTGTGTGTGAGCTAGAGGGGTATATGGGGTGCAGGCTGTGTGTGAGCTAGAGGGGTATATGGGGGTGCAGGCTGTGTGTAAGCTAGAGGGGTATATGGGGGTGCAGGCTGTGTGTGAGCTAGAGGGGGACATGGGGGTGCAGGGTGTGTGCAAGAGGGGTATATGGGGGTCTAGGCCATGGGTGAGCTAGAGGGGTATATGGGGGTGCAGGCTGTGTGTGAGAAAGAGGGGGGAATGCTGGGTTTCAGGCTCTGGTGGGGGGGGGGGTACTCTTAGAATATAATACTGTGTGGGGGCCACTGTGGGCATATCACACTCTAAAGGAAACCTGCTTTTGTTATTATATATATATAAAGGAGATTTTCTTCTTTCATATGACACAAATATTGCCAGGAAATGAAAAGTTGTCTGAAAGTTTAGTTACGCTTTCAATTTGGCCCGGAGCGATACTTTAAAAAAAAAATAAATAAATAATAATAATAATAATATAAAAAATTGCCCAAACTTTTGTATTTATTTTCCTCAGCCTCGGAATGATTCCGGCTTACTTTCCCGTGCAGCCGCGGGCCGCGTCGTATCCGTGTTCTCTCTTCCTAATAATACACTTGCTGCCACTTTGCCGGAATTTGTTGAGTACATTGTATCCCTAGCACAGCCCCCAACCTAAACCTGCAATGTCCTGTACTAGCCCGGAGTCTGACATAATGACGGCTCCCAATGCTCTGGCCGCGGTACAGATACGCGCTACTACAAACACACAATATGTCTGGATTAAAAGAACAGGAGGGAAAAAAAAAAAGAGGAAAGGAAATTAACTCGAAATAGAAACAACAAGAAATTTAGCCAAGAAAAACTCAAAATGATCTATATAGGAAAATCTCAAGTCCTGCAGCCTGAACAGGCCAATAAAGCATTCACGACAGAGGAAGACGAAGGGAAAGGAACGAGGCCGAAACCGCACAAGGGGAAAATCAAATAAACACAATAAATATCTATACGGGGAGGACAAACAGACTTATATCCTGCAGAAACAGTGTCACACCGCAAGAACACTGCGGCCGCTCCTTGGCACCCCCACCAATCAGCTGATATCTGCACAACATGGCGGCGCTGAAATAAACACAATCAATATCTATACGTGGAGGAATGTGGGAAGGACAAACAGATTTATATCCTATAGAAACATCACCGCACTGCAAGGACACTCAGAATATGGAGAAATCTTGGCACCTCTGCGGCTGCTCCTTGGCACCCCCACCGATCAGCATAACACGCCGGTGCTGGCTCTGTACACTGTGTGCAGATATCCACACAACTTTCTACAGGTGGTGTGTGGTGTTATAGCTCAGCTCCATTAGGGATAGTGCACACGGGGACATGGAGGAGGATTTTGACAGCAGAATCCACGTCATCATCCTCCTCCATACAATGTTAGTCTATGGAGACTGCTAGCAGAGAAAAAGAAGCGACATGACCTTTCTTCAGGCGTTTTCCGCCTGAAGAAAGCAATAGAAGTGAATGAGAAGCGCAAAACGCGCGGTAAAAAAACGTGACGTGTTTTTTTCAGCCCGTTCTCTTTAAGGATGGGAAAACCGCCTGAAACCTTTTGGAAGCGATTTCTATAAAAAAAACGTTCCACAAAAAGCGGGGCAAGGTCCAAAAAACGCTTCCTAAATAGGAAGCGTTTTTTCCCGATGCCAAAATAAGCCACGCGTAATTTACGTGTGAGCTAAGCCTTAAGGTGAATGGAAACAAGGTGCAGTACTACATGTAACCTGTAGACAGATGTGGCGCTAGTTTTGTAAAAAGCAACCGAGGTTTTCATATCCTAGGCAATCCTTTAAAGGGGTTGCCCAAGATCAGGTGTTGATCCCCAGAACCTGTACGGTTATGATGGCTCAGTACACTGTGTAGATATCTGCTGAATCCAAAAACACCTCTCTGCACCTTCCGTAGTACGATAATGTTTATGCCAAGTATATTTACAAAACGTACCGCTGACAAACTCGTCTCTGCTATATCTGTGACCGTCTTACATGGCAGATACTGTCGCACTATTGTCACCACAGACAAACATGGGTGTAATATCAACATAACCGCAGTGAGGACGACGGCGCCTTCACCTGGGTACAACAGCCGCACCCGAGGTTTCCTGTTACCGCGTGCAGCGGCCATCTGATCTCAGTATCTGTATGAGCACCGGGTCGGGATGTCTTCTCACACTTAGCTTGTCACGTCTATGTATATTCTAAACTCAGGGCGAATGTAACACTTGTAAAGCGGAGTAAAAGGATGGAACGCCTAAGATTCCGTGTGCTTGTCCTCATGGGGAAATCGTTCTGGTAATGTAAAGGTTAAAAAGGCGATTCCGACTGGTTAGTAAAGTACCGAGTCGTCTTGAACACGATGGGACACTCGGCGTTGGTCTCAAGGTTTGGCAACTTTTTCATTTTTTCTCGAGTCATAACTTTTTCTGGCCTTGTATTTTGCAGGATACATTATATTTTTCAATGGCACCTTTTTTTTGGGGATACAATGTATTGACTGAATTTTATTAACCCTAAAAAACCCTCGACAGTATTTTTGCCAGTTGTAACACATCCAGCTTCAGACACCCGACAATTGTGAATGCTTTCTTATAGAATATATTTCTTACGCCACCTCCACTTCTTTGCATTTACATAGGTACCACCTCTCTGATTGGAATTTTTTTTTTGTAGCCCCCACCATTCCTGAGAAATCAGTGCTGTTGGTTTTGGTGCCTGAAATGCTAATTTGATGGGTGCCTCTGGTCTTGGCGGTCATGTATAGGCTTCCATATGAGGGAAAGCGGACCAAGACCAGACAAGTTGAGCATCGGGGATAGGGGAGTATGTATTTTTTTGTTTTACAACCACCCCAACCACCCTAGAGATTGCTCCAAATGCAGAACCCTTAAGGCTAGTTCACACGGGGTTCCGCGTGTACACATTGCGTCACGGCTGCCGCGATGCCGGTGCAGTGCAGTGAATGGGCCGGAGCCTCGCGACGCAGAATCCGCAGCAAGATAGGGCAGCACACTTTTTAGCGAGCGGCTCCCATTGAAGTCAATGGGAGCAGCGGATTTTGAGGCGGTTCCGTTGCCAACTTGTCTCGTGTGAACTAGCCCTTAAAGAACAAACTGTGTCATGAATGGGATACAAACAGTAAACCCCCTGCGGGCGCAATCCCTGCTCACATACCTTGGTCTCCGTCCGTTCCGATATAAGTGACGACAGTGTTTAGGATGTCCGTAAATGTCGCTCTCGTCACTAGACACGGATTCTGCCTAAAAGACGACAATTAGGAAAATGGTTAAGTCCTGCCGTCCCCTCATTTGCAGCTGCAGAGCCTGTAGGAGCCCCACAACAATAACACAGAACAATGGCAGAACGTAATGTAAGGCTGAATTGCTTTTCCTTCCCCTGTGGCCATGAGATAAATACATAAATATGCATTGATGGGCGCCCGGCTTTTAGTGACCTAATGTATTATTCAATGTAATTCAATCTAGGCCCGCTGCATATGATTCTGATCAGGACATAAGCTGCAAAGCTAAACCAGCAATGGAAAAATCACATTATACTGGTAATGAGAAGTGTTCGGAGCGGGCACGAGACAGCGAGACACGACAGGCCACGGAGAACGCACATCAGCATCCATTTCTAATTATCTTCTGATAATCTGGAATTCATCGGATTATAGCATGAGGCCAGACCACCGGAGCTGGCAGACTAGTGGGCAATTGAACAATGGGAAAACCTAGCTGTTAAAGGGTTAAATAGTTACCCATAGGAGAGAGGACAAATTGGTGGGGTCTGACCACTGAAACCCCTTGCTCAGAATTGGTGGTGGTTCCACAGCCAGGCTATACGTAGGTGTGTACAAACCCGCGCTCCCATTCACTTCAATGGGACTACCGGAGACGACAGGGATCACGTCTGCTCCGCCAGAGGCAACCAAGCCCCAGGTACATTCAAGTGACATGCAGTACCAGTTCTGGCCACTACACACGGAACGGAGCTATCTACTTCCTGCTCCATTCTCTACGTACCAGCTTCAGAGAAAAGCTGATTGGAGGGGGTGTTCGGGTGTCAAACCCCACCAGTCTCATACTAATAACCTATCTAGCACCAACATTTCTCTAAAAAACCCAGATTAAAACAGATACAAAAAAAGGCATTTTTTTCCCTCCAGAAACAGCGCCACTTTGTCCTTGATCTATGTCTAGTATTGCAGCTCAACCCTATTCAAGGGAATGTAGCTAAGCTGTAATACTAGACACGGCCTATAGACAAGGGGGGCGCTGTTTCTGGAAAATACAGCAGTTATTTTTCAGTAATCCTGGATTGGAAGAACTGAATGTAGTGACAGGATAGAAGAGGTCAAGGGCAGGACTTGTATTTCCAGGAGGTTTTTTTTTTCTATTTATTCAGTAAATTTACAGTTTTACGGAACAGTGGCCTCTTGACTAATGAATGGGAAGCATTGCTGATGTATACAGATGTATACAGATGTGCCGTACACAAGAAATATTGACATCTAGGTTACTCAATACACAAGTGTAGGGACTGGGCACGCCCTGACCGCACGGCTCTGTTCTCGGGGGACACTGCTGGGATATATGACACTATTCGGGTAAAGTCAGTCATGTTTGTTCACAGTCATAAGAAGAAACTGGAATACGGGATATTAGTTGTGGATTACAGAGGCAGTCCAACAATAATAATCCTCCAGGCCAAGGAGTAAGCGAATACAGACCTAGACTTCCTTGCCTAGGCTCTATAGCCTTATGCCCAAGGCCACCCAATGGTAACAGGTCACCTATGGATGTCTAAGGGTCCTGCCGTGCCTTCGACTTCCTACGTGGCACGCTCCATTGGATGTCATATTTACAGAGCTATTCCACCATCTCTACCAGATGGCGCTGCACAAAGCATGATGTCCGCTAACCCATTCTGTGGTTAGGTCATTGTATAAATTCAATTTGGAGATGGAACGCCCCCTGAAAGTTCCAGCCAAACCTCCGATTTTGACAGAACTGGACGACCATCTAATGTGTAGGGGGGTGTCTTGTTGGGCTGTTGGGGAAAAGAGGGATCTGCCATGTTGAATTTCAGGAGAAGTCGCCCTACTCAGGTCATTGGCCTAATACTGGGGACTGTGTAATGCATCGTTTCACCTGCGGGGGTGCTGTAGGAAAACAGGCCACTTTCTGCTGGTTCTCAGTTCACAGCTGATCCATGTTGGACCCGGCAGCGAGATCATCTGAGATGAGCTTGTTGTCAGGAAACCATTTTATCCAAAAACAGACTGTCCAAAATGGACACCCCCTCTAATATTTGATGTATATTACTTTTTCATAAATCAATATTGAAGGGGAAAAAAAATCTTCCAATATATTCCACTAAAGAAAAAGTCTGTATGTTTATGTCTGTAACTGAGTAATTTTGTTCATGCTCTGTACACCAGTAGTGTCAGTTCACAATGAAGTCTATGGAGAGGGGAGGGAGAGAGGCCATTTACAGCATTGAATGAGTCAGGGGAAAGCTGGGTAGTAATTCCTGATAACCCAACTGTGCTGTGAAAGAGAACTGTCTCTCTAGAGTGCAGATGTCTCTGTTTTGAAGAGTCTTCTTCTTGTTCCTCCTCCTCCTCCCCTCTCCATAGACTTCTATAGTATACATTTGAGCCTTAGAAGACAAACAAGTCCATTTTCTTTACTAAACTACGTTACAAAGTGTGTTATCTTCCCACGAACTATGGATTTATGAAAAAAAATTTAGAAATTCGTTACACGTTAATTATTTTTCTTTTACTTTTCCTGATTGATTCTCACGACAGAGAAGAATCTTTCCTTACACCTCATCAGCGACTTATACCTTTTGGCGAGCCACAGCCTGGCTTTCAAGCTGTCGGTGATGTCACGGATCTCCTGCTGAAGTCTCTCTGAATTAGTTATGTGTTTCGCCTCGAAGAAGGTTTGCAGCATGTATAAAACCTAAGAGAAACAGAAGGGGGGGAAAAAATCAGAAAAAACACGCTGTAATCCCAGCTCCTGTGAACCCGCCGCTCATCAGAACCCGTCCTTTGATGAGGAGACGGGCACCTGTGAGCGAGGGGTGGAAGCCATTGGAGGAGGCCGCACATTACTAGGCCCAAATCCCGTCCTGGTTTATAAATCACGGCCTTTCATGGAGAATGAAAAAAAGCCAAAATGACCTCACCCTGCCATCATGGTTTCCTAATGAAATCACATCCTTCTAATTAAAAACAACCGATGAGGAGCTGGCACGCCGAAATCCAACATCTACCCCATACACCGCGGCCAATACTTCTACAGCCGCTATGTGGCCGACGCTTCCTAACCAACCCCGCTCCTCATGAATTAGGACACAGAGGGACAATACACTCAAGCAGGGGGAGGCAACACTGACCATCACACAGCTTTCCCAGACTCCTGAATGGCAACCCTGCCCAATAGGCAAAGGAGGTTTCACTTGAATGAGTCACTCAAGACACTAGGAAGGCCAAGCACAAACCACCACGGGAGATCGAGTGGAGATGTTTTTGATGTCACCCAGCTTTTCCAGGGACAGATATAACCAAGGAGTCTAGTAAAACATTTCAGAGTGTTCAGAGATGAATCTTCTAATGCAAATTCTGGGCTCTGTTGACAATTTAAAGATTCTGCCCGGTGTTACTCCTGTTATTCCTCCTGGAAATATAGGAACAAATTGGTGAATGTCAAAGGGGCGTGTCCCTACACAATTAGACAGTCTGTCCAATTGTACATGGCAGCAATACCCAGGATGTATGTAGCCGTGGGGTTGATGGGCCAAACCACCGACTCGGACAGCGCCGGTCAGGCCGAAATGGTAAAGAAGGCGGTGACGGAATTCTTATGAAAGTAAATCTGTAACAAACTATAGATCTAATTAATTATCCAATCTTAATGCTCTGCATGTACAGGAGGACAGTGCACTATTAAATAATATCACTTGCAGAACTGCTTCCTTCTTGACGTGTGTTGGAGTTCCGAATTGTTCCGTAGATCTCGGCGTTGTTTTTTTGCAATGACCCAAAAATCACCAAAGACAAGAGCGGAGCAGACAGAGCTCGGTGTGGAGGAGGCCGGAATGATCTGCACAAGTGTTACTATGTAATAAATGTTTGTTTACTTATGGCCCGTGGGGTGACTATTGGCATCACAGTGGTCAAGGGGCAACTGGGTCCCAAACTCCATGGGGTCCACAGGCCTCCTGGCACAAAGTCATGATGGTGACCAGATTGTGTCTGCTGTGGTGCGGACAACGTCCTGATGCGCATGACCTGTTTAGAATTCTAAGGACAAGAGATTCCGGGAGCGGGAAGAGATACTTTGTTTCTAATCTGATGTGGGGGTCTGATTAATTTTGGGGTCAGATTGAGGCTCCATGAACACGATCATCCATGGAAAACGTAATGGGCGTCACAGGGATGGCATCCGCGTTCAGTCTGTGTATTAGGATAGAATAGATGGCCCAAGCTACAGAAAGGGAATATGGCCTGATCCAAATATAAGGCCCATGGGTCCGCATAGGGGATGGATCCATAATAAGGGATATCACCATGTGGATGGGGCCTAAGCGTCCTTAGTCCGGGGTCTGGAGTCTGATTTAAGGGAATACGGGCATTCAATAGTTTGGTACGAGGCCCGTGGAGTTATCTATTTATAGTGATATTACTTTATGTTCTGATTTTTTTTCCCTATAATTCAGTCCCTTTCATCCAGAACCGCTGCAAAATTTTACAAAAATACACATAGACCCTTCTAATCTCTATAGGACCTGGGTTTGATGTTTGATACAGGTTCAGCCATAGGACAGGTGGAGACGTGGTGCGGTGCGTAGCGTTCCCACATGAAGCCGTTCCTATAACAGATCGCTAGTCTATACCCCGACCTCAGCTTATAAATAGCCCCTCTGGGCACAGACATGACCTGTAGTAAAATCTCCGGATTACAGGAGGAAAAAGAAAAAACAGCAATTAAAAAAACCCAAACCTAGATAGGAGTAAGTCTATATATACAGTGGTATATGCCATATATAGCGCGGCTGTTTTCATTTCTGGTTTAGAGCGGCGCTGCTCTCGGAGAAGTTGTGTGCAGTCCGGGACGCGGGCACGTGTAGGTTTGGGAAATTCTATATTTGTCGTCAGTGCATGTATAGACACCGAAAAGCTGGGTGACTGCCAATATGGCGGCCTTTAGAGTTTCTACCGGATTGTCAAACCTGCTTTCCCAGGCTCCTGAATGGTAAATTTGCTTGATTTTTCAGCGACTGAAAGCCACACCTTCAAGGATTATCTATTGGAAGCTGTAGCATCGCTCATATAAGTGTCACTTCCATATCACAGGCCATGTCAGTTACTTGCCCTGTTCCAATCGAATGCAGTGCAATTACAGTCAAGTGAATTGCAATACCAAACACAGCCACTATACAATAGGTGGCGCTGTGTAAGCAATGAATTGGCTGCAGCAATCACCCAAACACTGAAGCCTCTTCCAACAGCTGAGGGGTGCGGGTGCTGATCCTAATATCAATATTTTAAAGGGATTCTATCATTAAAACAATATTTTTTCTCGATCACACACAGGAATATCCTTAAGAAAGTCTATTCTTCTCCTACCTTTAGATGTCTTCTCCGCGGCGCCGTTCGGTATAAATCCCGGTTTTCTTCTGTAAGCAAATAAGTTCTTTCTCTCAAACAGCACTGGGGGCGGGCCCAATGCTGCCAGAGAACTCTCCAGCGCCGCCTCCATCTTCTTCTGGAACGAGATCTTCACCGCATCTTCTTCCTGCGGTGGCTTGTAACTTCTAGGCCTTGGGCCTAGGGCAAGCCGACTGCGCATGCCCGCCAGCCAAGAGAAAATGGCAGCTTCCAATACTGTGTAAGCGGCCATTTTTCTTGTGGTCGTGAGCATGCGTAGTCGGCTTTGCCCTAGGCCTAGAAGTTACAAGCCACCGCAAGAAGAAGATGCGGTGAAGACTTTGTTCCAGAAGAAGATGGAGGCAGCGCTGGAGAGTTCTCTGGCAGCATTGGGCCCGCCCCCAGTGCTGTTTGAGCGCTGGGGCCCGCCCCCAGTGCTGCGAGAGAACTAATTTACATACCGACAAAAAACGGAATTTCAAGCGAACGGCGGCGCAGAGAAGACAACGAAAGGTAGGAGACGAATAGACTTTCTTAAGGCTATTCCGATGTGTTAGTCGGGAAAAAAAACATTTTAATAATAGGATCCCTTTAAGGAGGTTGGATAGCATAAAAAAAAAAATAAGGAAACTAATAGATACCTCCCCGTCCTCGTTTCTGGCGGCGCATTCCTTGTTCCTTCCAGTCTATGGGCTAGAAGAACCACGTGCAGAAGGTCAAGTGACTGCAGCGGCCAATCACACGGTGGACACTGATGATGTCACCGCAATCTGGCCATAGTCAAGTTTCGTACTTCTGGCCCCAGTAGTCTGTGGACCTGAGGAAGCGGCGGACCCGTCGTCCGAAATAAAAACGGGGGACTAGGTTGTATTCTTTTTTTTTTTATCCGGACAACCCCTTTCAATCCTTTAGCTTTGGTGCAGTGTCAAGGGGGCGGAGCATGAATATTGATACATTTTTTACTAGTCACAGCAGTGTATCCCTTTAAAGCGCCGGCCCACACTTTACATTAATAGCCGGTATATTTAGACATCAGACACTCGGCAAACCGGAATCCTGGAACCAGACGTAGCAATATCCCGCAGACTTGTAGGTTTTTTTTTCGCCGTACCTGGTCTACGGGAACAAACCACATGAACAGTAAATCACCGGCCCCTGATAACACCATTTTTTAATCTGTTTTCTCGGCTCTGTTACTTCACCCCTTTGTGCCACATTTTTCCAAGGCTCTGTTTACACAGTGTTTTATTTCGTCGGCCGAAACAGCTGTATTTTTTTAAGGACATTGCCGGGAAAAGTAGAGTCCGCGGTGATGTCAAGTTGCTTCTCTGCGGAGAAGGCGAGAACAGTAGAAGGATTGTTAGGAATACGGTCCCTCAGAAACGTGAATATTTATAGTGTACACATCATTTAGACAAACAGGACCAAGGGCAAGCAAGCAAACGTTTTATGACTTTGGGTCAGTGTGACAGGAGGTGGCGGAGAGGAGCGAGCTTACTGAACAGAAAAAAAGAAAAAAAAAATTGCAATTATGTAAGTGTGACGGAAAGCGGCTCAATCACTGGAGGCCTGTGTGTGTTTTACGCTTTAAGAGAAATCCGCGATCCCCTTCTTCTTAAGAAGTGACAAACATGTCAGAATTCTCTTCGGTGCCAGCGTTTCCACAACAGCTTCTTTTGTAGACTTCTCAGAAGTGTGAAATTAATCTGACATGAGCAGAAAAACCTGAAAAAGCAAAAACGGCAGAATAAAATATCCTCCCCCCCCCCCCCATGGAAGGGAGGGGTGCTGGGGCCAAATGTGTGTCCTAGACAGAATTTAAAGGGGTTTCTGACATGGACAAGTCCTACTTGTTAGAAGGGTCTCTGGATAATAAGATCAAAGTGTCTCCTCCTGCTGGGAACCATAGAGATCAGCAGATAGGTCAGAGGGAGCTCCATAGGAGGGGTTTAAAGGGGATGTCAGGGGAGATGAGATTAGTTTAAAGGGATCCTATCATTAAAACTCAATTTTTTTCTGCCGACCACGTAGGAATAGCCTTAAGAAAGGTTATTCTTCTCCTACCTTTAGAGGTCTTCTCCGCGCCGCCGTTCGGTATATAATCCAGTTTTTGTCTGTATGCAAATGAGTTATCTCGCAGCACTGGGGGCGTCCCCAATGCTGCAAGAGAACTCTCCAGGACCGCCTCCATCTTTTTCAGGAACGGGTCTTCTTCCGGCAGTGGCTTCAAACTTCTAGGCCTCGGGGAACCGACTGCGCATGCCTGCCGGCCACAAGAAAATGGCCGCTTACCAGGGGTGAGCCTAGGGTTTGTGCCGCCTGAGACGGACATCAGAAAGCCGCCCCCCCCAAGGGGTTCAGAGCAGAGGGGGCGGGGCTGAGCGAGCGTCGTTAGAAGGCAGAGAGCAGGCAGGGAGAGGATCTGCTCTCTGCTAAGCGTGAGGGGCGGCCGCTGGAGCAGCGCTGCGTCCACAGGGCCGCCTCAATCCACCGCTCGCTTCCGTGCCAGGCTGTTGAGACGGTGACGCTAAGCCAGTCCAGGACAGCTTGTCCTGGACTGGCTTACGTCAGCAAAAATGCCCCGGCATAGCACCTCCTGAAGCGGTCGCTTCAAGTCGCCTCATGGGAGGTGTGGCGCTGCCGCTTACGATACTGTGTAAGCAGCCACTTTCTTGTGGCCGGCGGGCATGCGCAGTCAGCTTTGCCCTAGGCCTAGAATTTTGAAGCCACCGCCGGAAGAAGACACGTAAAGAAGCCGTTCCTGAAGAAGATGAAGGTGGCGCTGGAGAGTTCTCTCGCAGCATTGGGGACGCCCCCAGTGCTGCGAGAGAACTCATTTGCATACCAACGAAAACCAGATTATATACCGAATGGCGGCGCAAAGAAGACATCTAAAGGTAGGAGAAGAATAGCCTTTCTTACGGCTATTCCTACGTGGTAGGCAGAAAAAATTGAGTTTTAATAATAGGATCCCTTTAACGGGTCTGGTAGACTCTTGACGATGAATTAGGAGGCTCCAACCCCCTGGTCCCTTGATTGGACCAATTACTCTGACCTACGGGCTACTTCACCCACTCCCTCCTCCTCTGATAAAGCCAGGCCCCAAAACATAGGTGAGATCAGGGGAGGTGGGAGGGTGTGGGGCAAAGAGTTGATTCTGATTCCAATTCCGATCATGTGACCCGAGCGTTGGAACTAGGACGGAAACTCCAGGTCCACCATCAAGAGTCTTCTGGGTCGGGTAAACTCAATGGACACCCCCTTTAAAGGGAGTGTGTCCAGTCCTAAATAATAGTGCCACATAATGGCTTTTAATAGAGGTAAAGACATAACTTTTTTTTTGGTGAGAAACTGCTGAAGCAATGCAAAGAAAACCATCTTTTTACGGATATACAAATCTGCCTCAAGTGCATCGGGGGCGGGGTTTGAATTGCTAAATTTACCTACAGACAACAGCTGGAATTGCAGTCCTGCAACGTCTCTGTAGATGTGAATGATATTTACATACTCTGCCTGCATCACGGCGGGCTGTATGAAGGCCAATATCCTAAATTAGGCTCCGCCCCTGGTGCACTTGCCAGCTATTTTGCATATCGATAAAAAGATGATTACCTCAGCATTGCAACATTGTTTTGTGACCACAAAGGTATGGTCCTGATCCAGTCTAGGCAATGCTCTGTGAGCTAAACACAGATCTCTTGCAACAATGTATCGGTCTGAAGGCAACAAAATATCTGCAGCATTTCTGCCACATGTGAACAGATGCCGTGAAAATCCGTCCGTGTTGGAAAAAGCTCACAGAAGGCGAGGGAGGGCTGCAAGGAGCCAACACATATCCCAAAAATAAAGAGATGGCAGGGCCGGTAACATGACGTTTCCTTGCTACAGATTCAGCAGTAGACGGGACAGAAAAATAATCTCTGTTTAATCTCCATGTCGGTGTCACAGGGTTACAGCTGTTCTGTTTATAGGACGGAAAAAATGATCCAAAAACATCTATTAAAAAAAAAAAAAAAAAAAAAAAAAAGAATTCCAAAGAGCAGAGCATTAATATCACTTGATGTCTGGAAATTCTTCAATTATAGGAAGGCAAAATATCCACATAGATCACATTAAACTGAGTATGAGGTGGGATTTATCATAAGGGAACGTCTAAAGGCGACTTTGCTGGAATCTGTGTTCCGCAAAATGTATCAAATATCACACGATGCTGGAGACATCCGGCGAATCTAAAAGAGTCGTCCAAAACCAGTTCGAAATACAATATATTTGGCGTAGTTCAGCTCCACAGACTAACCATGACCACTAGGCTGACACTATTGTCGCCTCTCCGTTGTACGGGGTCTGTGGGGGACCTAGACGTTGGAGAGACAGACCGCTAAAACAGCTGTAACACACAGAGTCCGACAAACCTCTTGGACTATAATGGGGTCCGTCGGATGTCCATCATTACAAAACTGAAACCGATGTAGGAAAAAGTGGAGACATCTAACTTGAAGCTTCTGGACCAAAAAGTAAACCCTATAACTAACTGAGCCCCCTGGACTACGTGGCAACTATAATACTAATGTCTTCTTAAAGAGGACCAGTCACCAGGTCTGTAAAGACAATGACATCCATCATGTGATCTGCGCTGTCACCCTGAGCATTTTGGTGTCTTGTTTATCCAAATCTGTTCAGTTATTCCAAAGCTATAAGCCCTGTTAGTGATCATGCAGGCTAGGATCTACTAGTCAAGGGGGCGGGACCACTTATGATCATCTTTTGAATTGCAGCCTAATGTAATGCAGCCCATGGGTATACACGGTGCTAACGAACAGATTTGGCTTAGCACTACTCCTATGTATCAGATAGAACAAACTCTGCCTGACCTGACCTGGCCAACTTTTTCTACGTGAGCTCCTGATTTTAACCATTTAATTCCCTTACAGGGATCTGGACTTGGCTACCTCTTCGTTCAGTGACCACTAGCCCAGGTAGATATAAAGATGCCAAGGCAAAACACTGAAGGAACAGATGGAGAAAAAAGACGGACAGATAAGGTCTGGGTTGGCAGAGTTTGTTCCATCTGATACATAGGCAATGAGTCAGGGCAGGTGGAACAGGATCAGAGTCAGGGGAGCAAGCTGAGGTCAAACGCAACACAACCAGGAAATACAGCAACAGAGGAAACCTTCACCGGAACTAGTAAGTGAGGAACTTTACAAGGAAGTGGCTGGAACCATACAGAAGAGTTAAAAGAGGTCTTAAAGGGTCAAACACACTATATGAAAAGGCACAGGAGCAGACATGAGGGACATGGCCCGGGAATACAGAGAAGATTGATGACACTACCCTCAGCTCCATTGATTTGAATGTTGCAGTACCAGACACAGCCTCTAGACAACAGAGGCGCTGTTTTTGGAAAAAAAAATGCATATTTGCTATACTACATTTATTAGCCCTTCCAACTTTTGGTGTAAAATCTGAATAGTCTCAACTTTCTCTGCAATATCTTATCAAAACAAACTCAGGATTTACTAATGTGACAATGATCGAAAGATAATACGACAAAAATAAAATCTATATGGCGGACATTCTGTATATGACCCAAAAAAATGTGAAATATTTCAAAACATATGACATAAAACTGAAACATAGGGACGGAAAATATAAATATTTACTGGAATGTATAGAGTTTATTGCACTCGCTTAATTCAGGCTGAACATCTGCTGTGCCGGGCAGGATTTTACGTATAGCTATATATCTATATTGTGAGAAAGTGACAGGCAGAGTGCTGGAGTCATGGTATATCTCCCCCAGATTCCCAAAGTGCAGGTCTTGAGTAGGCCTCAGCCCCAAGCTGTGGGTCACAGGCTCATTACTGGGCCATAAAAGGCTGCAGAGCCTGCACGTCAGGGCAGATCCTGGGAGTAGATGAAGTGCCGGGGTCTGTCCTGACACTGAGAGCCTTGAGTACGGTATGGTGTTTTTTTGGGTTGATTTTGTGTGGCTGGTAGTAAGCCACACGTACAGTTAGTAGTTTATGTTTAGTTAGCGCTCAGACGAGCAGGATTTTATTTGATATTATTTTGCCTAAAGTTAAGGCTGTATTTTATTTTGCTTTTCCTGTGCCTGACGTAAAGGTTTATTTATTTTGTCGTTTTTCTTAAATAAACTGCTTTGCTGCAAGATTTGTGTCCCTGTCTATGACTGGTTGGGTCCAACACCACTGCTTCTACCGAGCTACCTTGCCCACAATAACATATACCCTATATACTCGAGTATAAGCCGAGGCCCCTAATTTTACCACAAAAAAACTGGGAAAACTTATTGACTCGAGTATAAGCCGAGGAGGGGGTAATGCAGCAGCTACTGGAAAATTTCAAAAATTAAAATGGATGGAGTTTTTGGGTGCAGTAGTTGCTGGGTACTGGGGTACTCCAGTGGGTACTCCAAAGTGGGAGACACTTTTTGTAGCCACCTCACTGCTCTGGCTAATAAATAGGGGGCTCAAATAGGTGAACCCCTTCTGTTCATTTATGAACTTCTAACAGAACATAGGAAGATGGACGCCTGGTTACTATCCGCAGGACACAAGACCTAGTGCCAGTATCAAGTAAATAGAGGGGCCACTTGATTCAGAAAACATAAGGGGGGGGGGGCAAGGGTGTTTTGACACCTGAAAATCTAGTATTTTAAGGAGAACCTTTGCTTTATATGAGGTCAGATTTTACTACTGTATAAGCATATATACACTCCAACCTCTTATATGACATGTGGCCATGTATATGGACGCTGCTCTCGATCCTGTTTACCAGGGCGGACTTGTCTGAAGTGAAGGCTTTTTCTGTATTGTTTCCTGTACTAACAGTTGTGTCAGGTCCCCGCTGGCTTTACTAGGCCAGAATGATTAGGAAATGTCAGGTATTATAATAATATAATTATGTAAATCCAGGAAAGGAGACCATGTCATGGCAAAAGTGGGGGTGACTGTTTTAAGGGGCGTGGCCTTTATGAAAAGGCATGGATATAAATCCAAACCCCAAATAATAATATTAGACCCCAGATTGGTGGTTAATTCAAATAAACAATGGGGCCATTTTTATTTATCTAATATGGAAACTAATAGAGCTTGTGGCTCAGTTAGTCGGGTAACAGCTTTGCATTTTATGTTTCTTGGGTTCAAATCCCAGCTCACACCTACAGTCCTATGAAAAAGTTTGGGCACCCCTATTAATCTTAATCATTTTTAGTTCTAAATATTTTGGTGTTTGCAGCAGCCATATCAGTCTGATATATCTAATAACTGATGGACACAGTAATATTTCAGGATTGAAATGAGGTTTATTGTACTAACAGAAAATGCGCAATATGCATTAAACCAAAATTTGACCGGTGCAAAAATATGGGCACCTCAACAGAAAAGTGACATTAATATTTAGTACATCCTCCTTTTGCAAAGATAACAGCCTCTAGTCGCTTCCTGTAGCTTTTAATCAGTTCCTGGATCCTGGATTAAGGGATTTTGGACCATTTCTTTCTACAAAACAATTCAAGTTCAGTTAAGTTTGATGGTCGCCGAACATGGACAGCCCGCTCTCAAATGATCTGAAAACAAAGATTGTTCAACATAGTTGTTCAGGGGAAGGATACAAAACGTTGTCTCAGAGATTTAACCTGTCAGTTTCCACTGTGAGGAACATAGTAAGGAAATGGAAGACCACAGGGACAGTTCTTGTTAAGCCCAGAAGTGGCAGGCCAAGAAAAATATCAGAAAGGCAGAGAAGAAGAATGGTGAGAACAGTCAAGGACAATCCACAGACCACCTCCAAAGAGCTGCAGCATCATCTTGCTGCAGATGGTGTCACTGTGCATCGGTCAACAATACAGCGCACTTTGCACAAATAGAAGCTGTATGGGAGAGTGATGAGAAAGAAGCCGTTTCTGCACGTACGCCACAAATAGAGTTGCCTGAGGTATGAAAAAGCACATTTGGACAAGGCAACTTCATTTTGGAAACAAAAATTGAGTTGTTTGGTTATAAAAAAAAAAGGCGTTATGCATGGCGTCCAAAAAGAAACAGCATTCCAAGAAAAACACATGCTACCCACTGTAAAATTTGGTGGAGGTTCCATCATGCTTTGGGGCTGTGTGGCCAATGCCGGCATCGGGAATCTTGTTAAAGTTGAGGGTCACATGGATTCCACTCAGTATCAGCAGATTCTTGAGAATAATGTTCAAGAATCAGTGACGAAGTTGAAGTTACGCCGGGGATGGATATTTCAGCAAGACAATGATCCAAAACACCGCTCCAAATCCTCAGGCATTCATGCAGAGGAACAATTACAATGTTCTGGAATGGCCATCCCAGTCCCCAGACCTGAATATCATTGAACATCTGTGGGATGATTTGAAGCGGGCTGTCCATGCTCGGCGACCATCTAACTTAACTGAACTTGAATTGTTGGTCCAAAATCCCTTCATCCAGGATCCAGGAACTGATTAAAAGCTACAGGAAGCGACTAGAGGCTGTTATCTTTGCAAAAGGAGGATCTACTAAATATTAATGTCACTTTTCTGTTGAGGTGCCCATACTTTTGCACCGGTCAAATTTTGGTTTAATGCATATTGCACATGTTCTGTTAGTACAATAAACCTCATTTCAATCCTGAAATATTACTGTGTCTATCAGTTATTAGATATATCAAACTGAAATGGCTGCTGCAAACACCAAAATATTTAGAACTAAAAATGATTAAGATTAATAGGGGTGCCCAAACTTTTTCATAGGACTGTAATACAAAAAATAAAGTTAAACTTTATATTCATAGAGGTATAGGTATAGATGTGAGCCAGGATTTGAACCCAAGAAAACATAAAATGCAAGAAACATAAAACGCAAAGCTGTTACCCGACTAACTGAGCCACAAGTTCTATTAATTTTCATATTAGATAAATGACAATTGTTTAATTGGGGTCTAATATTATTATATGGGGTTGGACGTCTGTTCATTAATATGCAATGCAGTGAATACTAATGGGTCAGCAGCCGGATGAAAGAGACCTGAAAACCAGGAGACTCCTGAGGATCACTGATGAGTTGACACGTCTGCCCGCTTTACAGATCTAGATAGGACAAGCTCCAAATTGTAATATACTAGACCCCTAAAAATGAACCACGTCATCAGTATGTAGCAAACACATAAGGAGGAGAAGAGTTTAGGAGGCTCTTTAGGTGGACACCTAAAAGGATATGACATTCTGTGGCTATATGTCTCTGATGGGAATAACCCTTTAATCCCCAGGGACAGAGATCCAGGCCCTTGTAATCCCAGATCTATGAGGTTCCAGCAGTCAAACAACCACTGTTGAGAGAAGTTGCTCTTTCTACTGTAACGGGATACCGGAAGGTACGATCACCAGCGGCCATGTTGTAGGTTACGAAGAACTCTTTTGTCACCTAGTCACTTAGCTTGCTTGCTCATTATTCCCTGCTTGCTTGTTAGTTCTCCTCTCGCTCTCTGCTTGTATATTAATCTCTTGTATGTTTTGTTGTATGCCTAACTGGATTTGTACAGAAGAGGGTGAGAAACGCACACACGGCAGCCCACGAGCACGTCATAGGGGATAGAAATGCAAACTCCTTCCCATTTACCTCAATGTGAGTTGAACACAAGTATCATATTATTAACTAAAAAACATTGAAGTCTGAAGTCTACAAAAAATTTTTTATACATTTTATTAGCAATAAGCAGAGGAACAAGTAATAACAGCTTGTATGATATCCTACTAAATAATGGGGGATGTGGCTCTTATCTGAGCTCCTGTGATGATCCAGGTGACTGGCCAAAAATAAGGTCCTCAGATAAGAGCCCCAACCCGATAATCCAGAGGAAGGCAAAGAAACACCCCAGATATGACAAACGGTAAGTCTACAATATTTTGATATAAATACACATTAAAGAGAGTCTGTCACCAGAATCAGCATATCACCCCACCTGTTGATACTAACCCATCTATCTGCAGGGCTGGGGTGATATGCTGGTTCTGGTGACAGTAACCTATCTATCTGCAGGGCTGGGGTGATATGCTGGGTCTGGTGACAGTAACCTATCTATCTGCAGGGCTGGGGTGATATGCTGGTTCTGGTGACAGTAACCTATCTATCTGCAGGGCTGGGGTGATATGCTGGTTCTGGTGACAGTAACCTATCTATCTGCATGGCTGGGGTGATATGCTGGTTCTGGTGACAGTAACCTATCTATCTGCAGGGCTGGGGTGATATGCTGGTTCTGGTGACAGTAACCTATCTATCTGCAGGGCTGGGGTGATATGCTGGTTCTGGTGACAGTAACCTATCTATCTGCAGGGCTGGGGTGATATGCTGGTTCTGGTGACACTAACCTATCTATCTGCAGGGCTGGGGTGATATGCTGGTTCTGGTGACACTAACCTATCTATCTGCAGGACTGGGGTGATATGCTGGGTCTGGTGACAGTAACCTATCTATCTGTAGGGCTGGGGTGATATGCTGGTTCTGGTGACAGTAACCTATCTATCTGCAGGGCTGGGGTGATATGCTGGTTCTGGTGACAGTAACCTATCTATCTGCAGGGCTGGGGTGATATGCTGGTTCTGGTGACACTAACCTATCTATCTGCAGGACTGGGGTGATATGCTGGGTCTGGTGACAGTAACCTATCTATCTGTAGGGCTGGGGTGATATGCTGGTTCTGGTGACAGTAACCTATCTATCTGCAGGGCTGGGGTGATATGCTGTATTCTAGTCCCAGACTCCCTTTAAGCATTGTACATATGGAGAACGGTAATTCTATACGAAATTCATGTTCCTTACCTCTGATATCAGACACATCATTCTGTGGAGATCCCAGTCATTGTACCCTGGGAATGTATACTGTATATTATGACTGTCCAGTAAGAAGGGGATATGAGGGGAGCAGACGTCTTATATTGCATGAAGTCTTGTCTTCCTGTTGGTGTATATCGGGGTGGCGGTAGAGGAGGGGGGGGGGGGGGTCTGTCTCACTGACTGCGGCCATTTGTAGCTCTTCTCTCCTGATCCTCTACATCTGGTTTTGCAATGTCTGTTTTTAAGGCTTTGGCTTTTTTTGCAGCCAGTTAATACAAGCACATGCTTATGTGTCACATGCTCTCCAGTATCTTGGAGCCACTTAGGCAGACCACAATATTCTCAGATTGTGAATAATGGGTATATAAGGTTACAGAAGATTGTCCTTTCTTTGTGAATGGTTAAACGCCTCATCCCATGGTCAGCGCATCTTGCTTAGGTAAGACGGATTCGTTGTGATGACACACAATCGTGTCTAATGTGTTCATGTAACTCAGCAACCTCCGAGGATCTGGCGATAATGTCTCCACTGAAAGCAGAAGTAATACTCCTAAAAGACGCGGAGTCTCCATTGCCATAGTCATTGGGGTTGTTTTACAAGGGCAAACCCTGACCATATGGTCTTTTAGGGCCCCATAGAGGTGACTCCATGAGCTACAACAAAGACTATGGACTTGGACTATCTATAAAAAGATGGTTGGAGATGGTTCTAATAGGTAAAATGCTGCACATCATGATAATAAGCCAGCCGGTGCGTTATAATTAAAGGGATAACATGGGGAAATCCTTAAAGGGATCACGCGGGGGGAATAACTTGGCAAGTACCTATTGCACTATACCAGCGAACTATCAAAGATTACAATACATTCTCAAGTCTTCCCTTTCTGCCTCACATGGCCGACTCTGCTCTTCTCCTGCTGCCAGTATACGGAGTAGAGTGGGGTCGGTCATGTGACCCAGAGTCAGAGCACCAGTGCAAAGAGAAACCCCCAAAAATGCTCTGAAAATTAAAGAATCGGTGTGACGTGGGGTTGAGACGATCTTGAGATTTCAGGATCGATTTTAAAATCCGATTTCTGATCATTTTCCAGCCGATCGCGAAATTTGCTCGATCGCCGATCGGAACCCGATCTTTTACGATCCCTCAACCTTAATCAATGCTTCTCTATGGGAAAAGTCACTTTTAGGGTTGAGCCGATCTAGAGATAACCTCCGACCTCAATCCCGCTAGAAAAGATCAGGATTAGAATTCCGATCACGATCGTGAATTTTACTGATCTGATCTTTTCCGATCGCTCAGCCCTAGAGACAAGGGATTGTGGCGTGTAAGTTTACTGACATGGTGAAAGGAGTACCAGCCCTTTCAGGGTCATGTCCTTGGTGCCCTTCAGATCTGCCATCACTTTTGTTGTTTTGCTCCTAAACTGGAGCAGATCAACAGAAATAAAGCATGCTGATGTGAATAATCCCTTATATAGCAAGCCAACCACAGGCCTCGCGTACTACACAGCATTTGGATTACTCTCTGCGCACCCTATAGCTACACCCCTTAGGCCGCCATGACTCCTCTCATAGGAGCGGCCTTTGTGCAGTTTTTGCCAGTTATGCAGCCATTTGTAACACTGCATGGAGTGAGTGAGTGAATTGGGGTGACAACCCTCTATAGCGGTATATTGACTGGGGTACAGTCAGGGGTTTAGTGCTCCAGTATAAGGCTCCACGTTGAACCTTGCTATAGGAAGCTCGTGCCCTCTACATGCACCTCTGTATATATTAGCAAAGACCCTCCTACACAATTTTGTTTAGAAGGTTCCCCCAATGATACGGTGACCCAGGCTGTTGTGTAATGATCTATAAGCGCGGGTTCACACCTTCGCCCGGTCTCCGCTTTGCAGGTTTCCGTCTTCTGTCCGAGAAACTGGACGGGAGACGGAAACCCGGCGGGGTCAGTTTTCAAATCCATTCACTTGAATGGGTTTGCAAAGTGTTCGCCCGTGAGCGTCTTCTGCCTCTCCGTTTTTTTTTTAAAACATGCAGGACTTTGTGTCCGGTTAAAAAAACGATTTCGCCGCGGAGATCAGAAGACGCACACGGGCGGAAACTGACTTTCGGATTTCCTGTCCAGTTTCTCGGGCAGAAGACGGAAATCCACAAAGCGGAGACCGGGCGCAGGTGTGAACCCGCCCTAATCTGTGGGCGTAGCAGGAAGCAATTGTTCAATCTCATGACAGTGCCCCCACAGGAGTAATTGAGTATTACACCATGACCATACTCTATAGACCATGCTCTTTGTAGCTGCTCTGGCAGACAAGATGGCCGTCCTAAAGAGGGGACCTTCCCTATTAACTCTTTATTAAGATATTTAGATTCGGTCCTGCCAACCCCTGAATGACGAAATGGATGAACAACAAGGCAATGTGAACGGAGCCTTACTTAGCACCCCAGCACGTTCTAATGTTTTCATACATTTCGTTTACGACCTGACAAGTATTTTTCCTTTGATATCCTATAAATCTCATAGTCCGCCATGTTCGCTGGCACGGTCACCTGTGAATTCTGAGGTCCGAGCAAAAATAAACAGGCGTCGGTAATAGAGGAAATGATTGAGCGGTGTTATCAGAGCCGGCCTCGCGGAGTCTCTGCAGGTCTTCACACTCTGCATATAGATGAGGCTTTTTATAAACTCCGCGTCCAACCACGCTCAGCATGATGTCAGCTTAACACAACAACATTAATGTTTTCCATTAATTTTCAGTGTGCCATTTCACCGCTGGTGTGCAGTCCAAGGTAAACGCCGGGGCAAGTTCAGCAGTGACAGCCCCATCAACATAACCTAATGTGTCTTGCTGGGTTTTTTTTTTTTCTTTTTTTGGAAGGAACCATTTTTAACCTTCCAGTAAAGCTGATTTAATACAGGCCCCATTATGGAAACCGTCTGCGTGCACCGCCCCGCATGACGCGGAATTGTCGGCCCTCATAGGTTAATACAACGTGTCTGTTACAAATTGTAAACAGACTAAGGTTTCAGACACACGACCGTCCGCACCGTACGGGTCAATAAAAACACAATGGATAACATATGGATTGTTATGTGGGTGCCGTCCATGAATGAATGAATGGCCCGAGCTTCAGAACTGGACAGGAATAGGACCTGGTCCATATTTTGTGGCTTGTTTTTTTCTATGGGGCCCGTTATATAGCAACAAACTATGGTCATGTGCATTAAGACTAAGATAAGATAAGATAATCCTTTAATAGTCCCACAGTGGGGAAATTTCAGTATGTTATAGCAGCCTAGTAATACAGATACAGGATAATACACAGTAATATATTACAGACGTAGACACATAGAAGCTGAGAAGAGAAGATATACTAGGAGTCCATAGCAGCTAAGGAACAGAAGAAGAAAGAAGGAAGACTTCAGGATCATTTAGTTCTCTGTGCGGAGTGTCTTTGCATGGTCTGATGTAGATTATGTAGCCTGATCGCGGTTGGGACTCCATAGGAAGTGTATGGGTCCATAGCTATAGAAGAGGTGGCACAATCCCCTGGTTTTCCAACCAAACCAAACGACACTTGTGCCCATGTAACCTAAGAAGCCTAATAATTATAGAGGGTGCCAGATACACTTGTACCCTAGATCTAATATCCTGTGGCCCTTGTACATCACCTTCATTGATACCAGTATTAAGAATGGCACAATACAGAGGGGTAGCCCAGATATAGATTTTGTATCGGGACCAGAACTTTAAAGGGAACCTGTCCTATTAACTGGGCAATCCAATCTACAAGCCACATGTTATAGAGTAGGAGGAGCTGAGCAGATTGGTATATAGATTTCTGGGAACCATAATTTATATTTTGTTGCTCTATGCTTCTTCTCTGCTAAAGAGTCCAGTGGGCGGCCCTAATCATGTAAATATCCTTCCCTGGGTTTGCCAATTTGGGTGGGAAATGCCTTCAAAGAGGCTATCCACCTGTGTATTATTGATGGTCTATCCGGCAATATAAGATCTGACAGCTGGGACCCTGCAGATCAGCTGTTCATGGACAGAATGGAAGCAAAGGGGCAGCACTGCAGTACCTAAAACTGCTATACATGGTATCAGGAGCTGTACTGCTTGGGACGCTGATCTGTCGGGGTCCCGACTGTCAGACCCCCCACCTGAGGTTAGACCATCAATATTGCAAAAACTTGCAGTGCAAATTTTGCAATGGACCCCATAACAAGCATACACTGTGTTTTGTTAGGGGGCACTGGTTGCTCCGGGCCCACGTTCAGGAGTACTTTGGTACCCTCTCTAGCTACACCCCCGCTAATGTGTAAAGCAGGCACGCCTTTTAAGAAACCTTTTTGCTGACAAAGCCTCCCCAACAGCAATATTGTTCAAGTGACTTGTCGAATTTACAGTAAACATCCCCGGCCCTCTGACAAGCGAGAACGTTGAGTATTTCTCATTTAAAACATATCACTGGTGCGGAAAAATGAAACCCAAAGACGAATTGTAAAAAAGAAAAATACTGCAGGCCTGCAAAGCTAACAGACGTGTAACATGTTAAGTCAACACAAATGTGGACTTTAAAATCAAATAGGAACACTGCAAGCCCCGAACGAAAACAAGGCTTGGAAACGTTAGCGGCGGTGAAGGCCCCGCTCTGAACTGTGGCAGGATTTTTTGATGATGTGCTTGGCCCGGGTTCAAATGATTTCTTTCCTTTTTAATAGTAAGTCATACATACGCTGTTTTTCCAAATGGTCTGTATTAAAACTCGCTTTGTCCCAGGAGGGCAATAGAAGCAAAAGCTGAGCACAAATCAATTCTCTTAATTAGAGGCTGTCAGGACATTTACTAGCCGGACGGGCGGGCGGACGGGCCAGCGCTGCTTTCTGCAGATTCCTTGAGAGCATTGGACTACGAGTAATTGGTAGGATAGACACCTACAGGGTCACCACACCCCAATTATCTACTTCAGTCACTGGGTAACATCCGCACGGATACTTGCAGCTGTCAAGGTTTCACACCGTGTCATAATTTGGTATAATCCTGTGTCTATGGGGGATCAGAAATTTTTTTGTGGGGCTTTATAGGTGCAAAGAGTTCCCAGGGAATTTTTTTTTTACATATTTTATTTGATATTATGTTTTTCTCCTTTAATGGATGGAGGAGGTTGAGGAAGGCCAGGAAAATAATGGACGAAATTTGATCCAAAATAGTAAAAAGGGAAGAAAATTGATTAAAAAAAATAAAAAAAATTTGCATGCTAAATAGAAGAAACATGCAAAGCAAAAAACAAATTGTGCAACCATTCCTAGACTAGAGATGGCAAAAATTATGCAAATCGGTTTTCCAAAATGTAACTAGATTATGGGGATAATGTCACTCCTTAAGGAGAGGCCACCTATTAGGTGTGTGGAGACTTATACAGCCATAGTTGCTCCACTGTAAGGGATCATGGGAAAAATATGCAAATCTGTCTCCCAAGATGTAAATAGGGAGACAGTGCCTCTGTTATGCTGCCCTCTATAGAAAACATCATGCTCGCAGCTGACGAGGTCCAACCAGACCGAAACAGTTGTCTGTAGCTGAGAAATTGACTTGGCAAAAATCCCACATCATGCAGTAAAGGCATTTGGGAAAGTCGGGCATGATGTTCAGTGTGTTTTCTATAGAGGGCAGCATAACAGAGGCACTGTCTCCCTATTTACATCTTGGGAGACAGATTTGCATATTCTTCCCATGTTCCCTTGCAGTGGAGCAACTATGGCTGTATAAGTCTCCACACACCTGAAAAGGTGGTCTCTCCCTAAGGAGTGACATTATCCCCATAACCTATTTACATCTTGGGACACAGATTTGCATATTCCTCCCAAGATGTAACTAGGAAAACATTGCCTCTGTTTGCTGCCCTCTAGGGGCAGCCCCCTTTAAACATCATGCCCGACTTTCCAACAACCCTTGATGCTATGATGCGGGGTTTAGCCAAATCAGTATCCCAGCTGTGGACAGCGCTGTTTTGAAACAGCTTTGCATATTTTTCCCATAATCCCCCAGTGGAGCTAAAAAGGCTTTTTGTAAGTCTCCATACGCCAGTGAAGGTGATCTCTCCTTAAGGAGTGATATTACCCCCAGAACCTGGACTAGAGATGGATGGCTAGGTGGCTTGTCAGATGGACAGAAAACCAGGATCGGAGCACAGTGGCTCAGGGGTTAGCACTGTTGGGGTCCTGGGTTCGAATCCGACCAAAGACAACATCTGCAAGGAGTTTGTATGGGCTCCCCATGTTTATGTGGGTTCTTCTGGGTACTCCGGTTTCCTCCCACATGCCAAAAATATATTGATAGGTAAATTGGCTTCCTATTGTTGTGGATTAACACCCACTGGCTCCCCTACTACTCCACAATGCTTCCTGTTTGAGAAAAGCACATTACAGATGTTTGTCATTGACTCCAACTCCGGCCACGGTCAGTAAAGATCCTCTAATTCATTAAAAAGGAAGTGACTGATTCCTAAGAAAGTAAATATGTAACACACTATAAATCCGAGGCCAAGTTCACATCTGTACGCTGTCTCCGCTGAAGACTCAGACACGGAAATTGGCGGAAAGAAAAGTCATGTATGAAAATGGTGAACCCCATTATCGTCATTGGGGTCCGCAAGTATCTGATGTTTTATCCCCTGGGGAAATCAATCAAGGGAGAGCCCGGAGAAGATGTAAACCTAACCTGATTCATTAGACAAGATTATTCATTTTATAATAGAATTCAAAATAATTCAGCAATTTATTTTGAAGTCGGGGTCAAGCAGAAGCCATGACAATGTACTAAGGGGTGTGTGCACATCATAGGGGGATAGGGGGATGTTTACTTGGAGGAATTTGGGAGAGACTTTGAGGAAGATTCTGTTTCAAAATCAGCGCCACATTCTGTTCTATATCTGCCTCCACATGTATTCAATGGAAGGCAGAGATCGAAGCAGGAAGCTGAAAAATAAGTGTCCTGCTCCATCTTCCCATGGATTCTGCAGCTGTTCCGGCCACAAAGCCATTGGCGGGATTCACATCTACGTCTTCTCCTTTTGGACTCCTTCACAGTGACCGCCAAAAGCTGGCAAACAAAAACGACCTGCAAGTTCATAACAACGGACACCTGACCATTACATTCAATGGGGTCTGTCGCTCACCGTTGGTTTCCGTGTGCCTGTTGTTCTGGTCCTCCGATAATTCGAACATAGCCTGAGAAAACGGACATGGGCCGCACATCGCTATATCATGCATTGATTTTTTGCGGTGGAACTTGCAGTGCGAGACATCCGGCTGATTTGTGCCATTCATCCGAGGAGGAAAGACACCTTAAGGCTAAGGCCCCACGTTGCGGACACGCAGCCGTTTTGGTTGCAGATTTTATTGCGGTTTTTTGAGCTAAAGCCAAGAATGGATACAAAAGGGATGAGAAATATCTAGGAAGTTCTTATACTTCTCCCTTCTGCTCAATCCACTCTTGGCTTTGGCTCAAAAAACCACAACAAAATCTGCAACAATGTGGGGCCCCAGCCTAAATGTGAACTTACCTACCCTAAGAGTCTGTTGGCACACTGGCGAGAATGGGAACCCCCTGTGTAAATGGAGAGATAAGACCGCGGCTCCATTGGCTTCTATGGGACTGATCCTATTGTAGCAATTTTGGTCAGTCCCAAAGAAGCGAATTAAGTGGTGACCATGCATGTACACTACCGTTCCAATCACACATGGCGCTTAGAACCCTTGTTCATATGATCCAGGGGGTCCCAGCGGTGAGATAACTATCCCCTATCCTGCTGTTTGGGGAAGGATTCCCTCTGACATACATTGGGTTGTGTTGGATTAGCCCCATTCAATATAAGGGGATCCGCCAGTTTTAGTCTATGAAGGTCTTTCTGATGATTTCTGTCCAATGGAGACTCCAGCGCAGATGTGCGCTTAACCGTAGCTGTAGTCCATGAGTAGGATTATGGTTACCAAGCTCGAAATAGTATTTAAAGGGAGCCAGTCACCAAACCCCATCATACCAGCCCTGCAGATAGATAGGTTACTTGTTTTCCCTATGTGAATCACTGTCTCCATTGTAGAGATATTGCTGTTTTTGTCACTATGTTGCAGATTGTTTAATCCCTCTACACAACTCCGCTAACCATGTGGCCCTTCAAAGCAGCGTTGGCCCCCTGTTCACCTAGCCGAACCCGTGCAATCCCTGCAGAACAGTCTCGACAGACGCCATATTCCGAACCTGACAACTACGCAATTTTTTTTTCTTCTCCGGAGAGAGGGGAAAAATCTGCAGCTGTAGCAAACTTTGTCAAGTCATATTCAATTTGTGCCCTAGAAATAGTTTCCAGACGCTGGCTCTGATGGGGCAGGGTCGCTAACAAGTCTATAGCGCACAGCTATCCGATTCAGTGAGTTCTTAGCGTCCAGTGAAAACAAGATTAATAAGAAATTCCATAACAACAGAGTTAAAAGGACCCAGTCCTTGCGGCTTATATGTCAAGAAGAGGAATTTGGTGGATGGAGGTATTGTATTACAGGAAGCGAGGGAGTGCCAAGTCAATCTGTCCCATCGGCCATTAGGAGAAGCTCTGCACATGAAGGCTTGTTTTTGCAGTTTGGCGGTTATTCTTGTGTAACGGTAAACTGAGCAGTAACATGTGGAGACTCCGGCGCTGCGCATTTTAACACTCCCCTATTGTGTGCAGGGGGAAAAAAAAAAAATGTTTTCTTGCTGGACTTGGATCGGTGCCTCGAAGGTGAAAAATGAACCTTCCAACGTACTAATCTTGTGTCCCATCTAACCATTCAGGAAAATTAGCATTCAATAACCCCGCAGAGTCGCAACCTATTCTCGTGAACTGCAAAAACATCTTTCATTCCCTCCGTGATAAAGCGGTGCGGCTTGTCTGACCAGGAGGAGATAACACAAAACAGGTGCAAGCAGCCGTCAGCAGGGTCAGCATACGTACAAGGTGCGGCTACGTGCACATCACCGGATACAGGGAGCCTAGATGGCGTCATAGGATATACTTACCGAATAGAAAAGGATCCTGCGTCAGATATATCCAGTAGTGCACGGTGGCATTGTTATACACAACCTTAGTGGTTATCACAAAGACCATTCTCATACCTAAAGACCGAAAACGCTGACAATGGCTGTTTTTGGGTTTTTTTATTACATAATTTACAGTATTATTTTGAGGTAACAGGAATTGTATAGAGCGCCACCATAGGATCCACACCTGAACCCATCCACGGGCGCCAGGTTTTATTTTTATTGGCACAGTATTAGATCGCTAATGACAGACCCTCTTTTTTTACGTAGATCCTATAGGGGTTACAATGCACTTTTTATTCCCTATCAGTCTGTCTTTGTAGAATGGGAGGAAATCCATGCAAACACGGGGAGAACATACAAACTCCTTGCAGATGTTGCTTCTGGCGGGATTCGAACCCAGTACTCCAGTGCTGCAAGGCTGTAGTACTAACCACTGAGCCACCGTGTTGCTACCGACTATGATCCTTTTGGGGGGAGTTAAATTTACCGTACCTTAATTCATCTTGCAGATATGCCATGATGGATCTGGCCTTGTCCCAAGGCCCGGGTCACATTATCAGAACTAGCCCATGATCCCTGGGTCGCTTCTCATCTGATCCCTGGCCTATGGTAGCAGGCCTTACTATAGTAATATACACTCGTGCTCATTGGTTAGGGGAGGGGGGAAGCAGAACTAGGCCGGCTCTGTCTACTGCGCATGCGCCAAATCTATACTAGGCCAGTCCATACTATGGAAGGCTGCGTGCAGGATCAGACTACAGAGTAACTTGTTTGTAGTCTGTAACCGTGGAAACACATAAGTGTGCTGCAAAGAGAAGTGTGCTGCAAAGAGAGGTGTGCTGCAAAGAGAAGTGTGCTGCAAAGAGAAGTGTGCTGCAAAGAGAAGTGTGCTGCAAAGAGAAGTGTGCTGCAAAGAGAAGTGTGCTGCAAAGAGGAGTGTGCTGCAAAGAGAAGTGTGCTGCAAAGAGGAGTGTGCTGCAAAGAGGAGTGTGCTGCAAAGAGGAGTGTGCTGCAAAGAGGAGTGTGCTGCAAAGAGGAGTGTGCTGCAAAGAGAGGTGTGCTGCAAATAGAGGTGTGCTGCACAGAGAGGTGTGCTGCACAGAGAGGTGTGCTGCAAAGAGAAGTGTGCTGCAAAGAGGAGTGTGCTGCAAAGAGGAGTGTGCTGCAAAGAGGAGTGTGCTGCAAAGAGAGGTGTGCTGCAAAGAGAGGTGTGCTGCACAGAGAGGTGTGCTGCAAAGAGAAGTGTGCTGCAAAGAGAAGTGTGCTGCAAAGAGAAGTGTGCTGCAAAGAGAAGTGTGCTGCAAAGAGAAGTGTGCTGCAAAGAGGAGTGTGCTGCAAAGAGAAGTGTGCTGCAAAGAGGAGTGTGCTGCAAAGAGGAGTGTGCTGCAAAGAGGAGTGTGCTGCAAAGAGGAGTGTGCTGCAAAGAGGAGTGTGCTGCAAAGAGGAGTGTGCTGCAAAGAGAGGTGTGCTGCAAATAGAGGTGTGCTGCACAGAGAGGTGTGCTGCACAGAGAGGTGTGCTGCAAAGAGGAGTGTGCTGCAAAGAGGAGTGTGCTGCAAAGAGGAGTGTGCTGCAAAGAGGAGTGTGCTGCAAAGAGAAGTGTGCTGCAAAGAGAGGTGTGCTGCACAGAGAGGTGTGCTGCAAAGAGAGGTGTGCTGCAAAGAGAAGTGTGCTGCAAAGAGAAGTGTGCTGCAAAGAGAGGTGTGCTGCAAAGAGAGGTGTGCTGCAAAGAGAGGTGTGCTGCAAAGAGAAGTGTGCTGCACAGAGAGGTGTGCTGCAAAGAGAGGTGTGCTGCAAAGAGAAGTGTGCTGCAAAGAGAGGTGTGCTGCAAAGAGGAGTGTGCTGCAAAGAGAAGTGTGCTGCAAAGAGAAGTGTGCTGCAAAGAGAGGTGTGCTGCAAAGAGAGGTGTGCTGCAAAGAGAGGTGTGCTGCAAAGAGAAGTGTGCTGCACAGAGAGGTGTGCTGCAAAGAGAGGTGTGCTGCAAAGAGAAGTGTGCTGCAAAGAGAGGTGTGCTGCAAAGAGGAGTGTGCTGCAAAGAGAAGTGTGCTGCAAAGAGAAGTGTGCTGCAAAGAGGAGTTTGCATGGTCTCCCTGTGGTTTTCCTCCCATACTCCATAGACATACTGATAGGGACTGTAATGTGTCAATGTCTGTAAAGCGCTGTGGAATATGTTGGCGCTATACACGTAATAATGGATTGCAGCAATAATATGGCACAGCTTTCAAATTACATAAATTTTACAATATGTAGAAGGTCTAAAGTTTTTGTTTCTTATTCTTTCTTTTTAAGGAGAGGGTAGTAACTTTAAAAATAAGCAGTGTATGGATGGTAAGTCTCACTCCCTGGTGCTCGGCATCTCCTCTGCATCCATTCATCAACCATTAAAGAATGCATGGATACCCGCCGCCCACCAGCCTGCAGAAGACCAAAGCAACGGAGGGGGGGGGGGAGAAAGACTCCTCCACACTTGTATAAACCAAAAATAACTGGCGGCCGAAGGTAACCCTCCCATCCGCGCACACTTAGGCCCTTTTATTTAAGACAAATAAATACGGCCCCTTCCAGGAAATGGCACATGGTAATATCTTAAGGCTGCTTATTTTTAATAGACAAGACAGAAGACGGGGCTTTTAATTTAAAGATTAAGTGGGATTCATTTGTTTGCTGGATTTTTTTTCCCTTAAGGAGCCGCCAAGTGGGAGATACTAGATCAGTACAGGGGAAAGATCTCCATGGTCCTGGCACGGAGGATCCGCAAGTGAAGCAGCACATCTGGTTCCTGTTATGGTCAGGTCCTTATGACGCGCCTGCTCAGAGGCGCCCCCTGCTGCCATCTTTTGACAAGGATTCATTTTATTCCAAATTGCATGTTATCGCTCTGTATAACCCGGCCTGGATACGTGACATTGGATTACTTGAAAAACAGAAAAGGGCTCTTATGATTTTTCTCCCAAAAACAAGTGGTTTCTTAAAGGGGACATCCCACCACCAAAATATCTTCGGAACCCCTTATAAACTGTTGTAGCGACCTAGTGAATATACCTAGTCAAAGTGTAACCTGACTGCCGAGAATATCCACATTTTGGCGCACCCAAGATTTAGCCCATTTTTGCCCATGGCCACTTCCACCAGATGGATCCTGATACCTGCCAACCACAGGCCACACCCCATGGGCACCGAACAGCTCATTTGCATATGTATTAAACGTTTATTTTCTCGACAGCTAGTTTGCACTTTGTTGACTATGTCATTGACCGGCCCTACAACAGCGTGGAAGTCATTTTGGTGGCGGGAGACTCCCTTTAAAAGGATTGTCCAGGAATAAGAAGAAGGGTGTACACAACTGAGAGGCGGAGTCTAGACCTGAACATGTTATAGGGGGTCGTACTCATCTTTAACCACTTGCTGACCATCCGCTGACAGCAACTACTAAGGTAGCAAAGATCACAGCAACTATGGGAATCAACAACTAAGGAGACCTGGGGTGTAATTACTGATAACTATAGAAGATAAGGAGATGGGGAAGCTGAATATGTCTCCATTACTATACTGTGACATCATAATACCTGCATGTGACATCATTACAATTACTTTCTTCATATGTTGTGACGTCACAGTGTACACACTGATCTAATTGTGTATACATTATCCTTGTGCTATTATGTCATACCATGCATTATCCCTGTACTGTGACATCACTGTGTGTATTATCTCTGTACTGTGACATCACTGTGTGTATTATCCTGTACTGTGACATCACTGTGTGTATTATCTCTGTACTGTGACATCACTGTGTGTATTATCCTGTACTGTGACATCACTGTGTGTATTATCCCTGTACTGTGACATCACTGTGTGTATTATCCTGTACTGTGACATCACTGTGTGTATTATCTCTGTACTGTGACATCACTGTGTGTATTATCTCTGTACTGTGACATCACTGTGTGTATTATCTCTGTACTGTGACATCACTGTGTGTATTATCTCTGTACTGTGACATCACTGTGTGTATTATCCTGTACTGTGGCATCACTGTGTGTATTATCTCTGTACTGTGACATCACTGTGTGTATTATCCTGTACTGTGACATCACTGTGTGTATTATCTCTGTACTGTGACATCACTGTGTGTATTATCCTGTACTGTGACATCACTGTGTGTATTATCTCTGTACTGTGACATCACTGTGTGTATTATCCTGTACTGTGACATCACTGTGTGTATTATCTCTGTACTGTGACATCACTGTGTGTATTATCCTGTACTGTGACATCACTGTGTGTATTATCTCTGTACTGTGGCATCACTGTGTGTATTATCTCTGTACTGTGACATCACTGTGTGTATTATCCTGTACTGTGACATCACTGTGTGTATTATCCTGTACTGTGACATCACTGTGTGTATTATCTCTGTACTGTGACATCACTGTGTGTATTATCCCTGTACTGTGACATCACTGTGTGTATTATCCTGTACTGTGACATCACTGTGTGTATTATCCTGTACTGTGACATCACTGTGTGTATTATCCCTGTACTGTGACATCACTGTGTGTATTATCCTGTACTGTGACATCACTGTGTGTATTATCCTGTACTGTGACATCACTGTGTATTATCTCTGTACTGTGACATCACTGTGTGTATTATCTCTGTACTGTGACATCACTGTGTGTATTATCCTGTACTGTGACATCACTGTGTGTATTATCCTGTACTGTGACATCACTGTGTGTATTATCCCTGTACTGTGACATCACTGTGTGTATTATCCTGTACTGTGACATCACTGTGTGTATTATCCTGTACTGTGACATCACTGTGTGTATTATCCCTGTACTGTGACATCACTGTGTGTATTATCCTGTACTGTGACATCACTGTGTGTATTATCCTGTACTGTGACATCACTGTGTATTATCTCTGTACTGTGACATCACTGTGTGTATTATCTCTGTACTGTGACATCACTGTGTGTATTATCCTGTACTGTGACATCACTGTGTGTATTATCCTGTACTGTGACATCACTGTGTGTATTATCCCTGTACTGTGACATCACTGTGTGTATTATCTCTGTACTGTGACATCACTGTGTGTATTATCTCTGTGCTGTGACATCACTATGTGTATTATCCTGTACTGTGACATCACTGTGTGTATTATCCCTGTACTGTGACATCACTGTGTGTATTATCCTGTACTGTGACATCACTGTGTGTATTATCTCTGTACTGTGACATCACTGTGTGTATTATCTCTGTACTGCGACATCACTGTGTATTATCTCTGTACTGTGACATCACTGTGTGTATTATCTCTGTACTGTGACATCACTGTGTACATCTTCACTGCTGTATTTGTTGTTTTGTTCCATCGGAGGACCAGAACAATGGACACTAATGTTGCCCTGCTGACCCCGCTGACTATAATGATATCCATTGGGTGTCCATTCTTTTAAACTGGAACTGCCAGACAGCACTTTGGCTGAGGGGCCCCTTGGTTACTTGTCACGCCCCAGTCAGGGGTCCTTCTATCCAGGAGGGTTTGCAGTAGATCACAACCTCGGGTACTTTTTTGGTCGCACATATGCGAAGAAAGTCATGTATTGGGATTTCAAAAATAATACAATTCATAGAGACATACAATCCTATGAAAAAGTTTGGGCACCCCTATTAATCTTAATCATTTTTAGTTCTAAATATTTTGGTATTTGCAACAGCCATTTCAGTTTGATATATCTAATAACTGATGGACACAGTAATATTTCAGGATTGAAATGAGGTTTATTGTACTAACAGAAAATGTGCAATATGCATTAAACCAAAATTTGACCGGTGCAAAAGTATGGGCACCTCAACAGAAAAGTGACATTAATATTTAGTAGATCCTCCTTTTGCAAAGATAACAGCCTCTAGTCGCTTCCTGTAGCTTTTAATCAGTTCCTGGATCCTGGATAAAGGTATTTTGGACAAACAATTCAAGTTCAGTTAAGTTAGATGGTCGCCGGGCATGGACAGCCCGCTTCAAATCATCCCACAGATGTTCAATGATATTCAGGTCTGGGGACTGGGATGGCCATTCCAGAACATTGTAATTGTTCCTCTGCATGAATGCCTGAGGATTTGGAGCGGTGTTTTGGATCATTGTCTTGCTGAAATATCCATCCCCGGCGTAACTTCAACTTCGTCACTGATTCTTGAACATTATTCTCAAGAATCTGCTGATACTGAGTGGAATCCATGCGACTCTCAACTTTAACAAGATTCCCGGTGCCGGCATTGGCCACACAGCCCCAAAGCATGATGGAACCTCCACCAAATTTTACAGTGGGTAGCATGTGATTTTCTTGGAATGCTGTTTCTTTTTGGACGCCATGCATAGCGCCTTTTTTTATAACCAAACAACTCAATTTTTGTTTCCAAAATGAAGCTGCCTTGTCCAAATGTGCTTTTTCATACCTCAGGCAACTCTATTTGTGGCGTACGTGCAGAAACGGCTTCTTTCTCATCACTCTCCCATACAGCTTCTATTTGTGCAAAGTGCGCTGTATAGTTGACCGATGCACAGTGACACCATCTGCAGCAAGATGATGCTGCAGCTCTTTGGAGGTGGTCTGTGGATTGTCCTTGACTCTTCTCACCATTCTTCTTCTCTGCCTTTCTGATATTTTTCTCGGCCTGCCACTTCTGGGCTTAACAAGAACTGTCCCTGTGGTCTTCCATTTCCTTACTATGTTCCTCACAGTGGAAACTGACAGGTTAAATCTCTGAGACAACTTTTTGTATCCTTCCCCTGAACAACTATGTTGAACAATCTTTGTTTTCAGATCATTTGAGAGTTGTTTTGAGTAGCCCATGATGCCACTCTTCAGAGGAGATTCAAATAGGAGATCAACTTGCAATTGGCCACCTTAAATACCTTTTCTCATGATTGGATACACCTGGCTATGAAGTTCAAAGCTCACTGAGGTTACAAAACCAATTTTGTGCTTCAGTAAGTCAGTAAAAAGTAGTTAGGGGAATTCAAATCAATAAAATGATAAGGGTGCCCATACTTTTGCACCGGTCAAATTTTGGTTTAATGCATATTGCGCATTTTCTGTTAGTACAATAAACCTCATTTCAATCCTGAAATATTACTGTGTCCATCAGTTATTAGATATATCAAACTGAAATGGCTGTTGCAAACACCAAAATATTTAGAACTAAAAATGATTAAGATTAATAGGGGTGCCCAAACTTTTTCATAGGACTGTATAAATAAAGTCTTAACCTGATTGGGATACGATTTAGACAACCTAATTGACTAATTTGCCATTCATATATCTGGGAAAGCTGGGTGACCGCCCTTGTGCTTGCATTAATAGCAACCCCATAAGTATTCCATGGAGGTAATAAATTACATGGTGCAAATGTCTGCAGGTCTACGTAAGGGGACGATGTAGAGTTTGCTCACTACTCTGCTTTGCTATTGCTGTAGTATACAGTGTATATCACATTGTGTGCGCCCTGAATTTCCATTTCAAGGTGCAGACAGCGAAACTTACACCAGCCCCTGGTCCTGTGCATGCAGCAGTAAATCTCACCCGTATTCTTCTCCAGCTATTCTGGTCTAGAATAAACACAGGAAGTTTTATAGCACTTAATAATATAAACAGCAGATAGTGACAGCCATACCCGCTAACCGTGCACCCGCCTGCCAACCACTGACAGCCAAAGCTTTATAGGGCAGCTCTGCAGCCGCAGGATCTCTCCATGCTGGGAGTTGTAGTTGTGCAACCGAATGAGAGTCACCTTGTACATATTTCCATTCTAAAAATCTGTGGGGTTAGAAATGTGAGGTTTTAAGATCACTTCATTGCCCCCCAACTTTCAAAGGAATAATGTGTGCATTGTAAGTCCCACATACCGATGTCCCCTGGTAGTCCCTACTGTATAATGACCCTCTCTGTGGACTCCACAATACAATGTCCTCCTCCAAATGGCACCCGCAGTAGACTGTGCCCCTCAATGTGGCCTCACAGAATAATGCCATACTTAATATGACCCCCCACAGTATAACATTTCCCTCTTAATACAGTATGACCCCCCCAGCATACAATGTCCCCCCTTAAAATGATCATCACAGTATAATGCCCCCCTTAATCTGGCAACCTATAGTATAATGCCTCCCTTAATCTGGCAACCCATAGTATAATGCCTCCCTTAATCTGCCAACCCATAGTATAATGCCTCCCTTAATATTACCCCCACAGGATAAAATATGCCCCTAATTATGGCCCCCGAAGTATGCCTCCTTTAATATTGCCCCCACAGTATGAAATGTCCCCCTTCATATGGCCTCCAAAATATAATGTCTTCCTTATTATGGACTCCACAGTATAATACCCCCCAAATTATGGCCATGACAGTATAATGCCCCCCCCTTTATATGGCCTCCATAGTATAATGCCTCCATTAGTATGACCTCCACAGTATGAAATGTCCCCCTTAATAAGGCCCTCACAGTATAATGTCTTCCTTATTATGGACTCCACAGTATAATGCCCCCAAGTTACGGCCCTCACAGTATAATACCCCCCTTAATATGGCCCCCATAGTATAAAAACTCCCTTAATATTACCCCCCATAGGATAAAATGTGCCCCCTATTATGGTCCCCACAGTATAATGTCTCCCATGGTGCCTCCGCAGTTTAATGCACAAACAAAAGAAAATAAACCTAAATATTCTTCTCACCCCCCCCACAGTTCACTTTGGTCCCTCCTGCCAATGGCTTCAGGGACTGGTGGGTGAGATGTAGTGACACTGTTGCTGCGTCACCCCTGACTGTTTCTGAGATGCCCGATGCAGACACAGAGGCTGAATGGTGGAGCAGAGAGCAGAAAGCTTCCTGCTCCACCAATGGTTCATTTCCACCCAGAGGACTTAGGTGAGTTGAAGCCAGGATCCAACCTTCTGCCACCCAGGACGGTGGGACAGCACCCGGAATCCAGGACTGTCCCACTGAACCTGGGACGGTTCAGACTTATGGGGTCAATTCGCAAGCACAAATTTGTTGCCTACATTTCTGCGACTGCAAATCATTTGCAACTGATTTCTGCAGCCACATTCAGATCAATGGAGCATTCGGAGAAATTTTATCAACAAATCTGCTCCGTGTGAATAGAACCTTGACATGCCATAGTTTTTGGATAGTTAGGAGGACGATGCCATCCAGTGGAGAACCATTTTTCACATCATCACGGTGGCCGGGGGAGGGGAGCTAATGAAGTCGACTGCAGATATAAATATAGCAACTTCCAGATGATTGAGAAACTGATCCCAAAAATAAAGCAGTCAACAGACAAGCAGATTTCTGCAGACTGGCACCCACATGAAAGAGCATGCCTGTGGTTAATAAGTGTGGGGCTTGTATGAACAAAGTTAAAGGGAGGGGGACGTCTTCCCAGCTTATTTTTCAGGTCAAGTCACCTCCACCACAGAATAGAAATGAATTGGAACAAAAACAGAAAATTGCTTTTGCAGCGCCAAGGCTTGCCGTGTATATACTCTCCGTATTTCCTACAGCCGGGCAGAATATGTTGGAGCTCTTATTCTATTCCTTTAAATCTCACCATTATAATGGGGCATCGCACCTCCAGGTGTCCGGTGCACATCATGGCCCCCTGCTGACCAAGACTGGCAGTGCTACTGGGCAATGTAGTTCCAGGACATCCTCAGATGAGGCCGATTTGTTGCAGATTGTAAATTCTAGATATATTTTCTGAAGATATTTTTTCAAGTTTTGATGATGATGATGATGATGAGGAGCGCTGATTCTCATACAAGAAACCTAATAGTCTATGGGACATATCTGAAGACAAAGCTCCATGAGAAATAAGTACAGCCAACCCCAGACTCCTTAAAGAGGACGTTAGACCCCTGTGTGGATGTCACAGTACAAGGATAATATTTGCTGTAATGTCATGGTAGATGCACAATGCACACAGTGACGTCACAATACCTGAATAATGCACACGATGATGTCACAGTAGATAATACGCACAGCGATGTCACAATACAAGGATAATAAACAGAGGGATGTCACAGGAAAAACACCATAGCACAGGGATAATGCACAAACAAAAAGATCACAGTGACATTACAACTTATGAAAAAGTAATTATAGTGATGTCACATGCAGGTATTATGATGTCACAGTAAAGTAATGGAGACACATTCAGATTTCCCCATCTCCTTCCATCATTGATAGTTATCAGTAATTACACCCCAGGTCTCAGGGAAAATTTTCCCTGTTAGATGTCAGACCCTATGTGTGCTACCATGATGGTTGTACCCGTGCTCATACCTCCCAACCGTCTCGATTTCCGCGGGACATTCACGATTTCGGTGTCCTGTCCCGCAGTCCCAGTCGGCAGGACGCAGATCTGAGTTGAATACATACGCGACTAAAGCAAGGAGCTGTCACAGCTCAGCTCCTTGCTTTGCCGCGACTAGTGGATGTGTAAGCGCGATGTGATGATGTCACATCGCGCCTACAACTTTGTTAGTGAGACTGCGGAGAGAGCGGCGGGGGAGCGTTGGAAGGTGAGTATAAGTGTTTTTTTTTTGTGTTAAACATTGAGGTGGAATGTAATGAATCGGGCCCATGAAACTGGGGGCAGATGAAGGGGGGGCGGGACGACATGAATCTGGGGGCAGAGATGGGGGGACATGAATCTGGGGGCAGAGATGGGGGGACATGAATCTGGGGGCAGAGATGGGGAGACATGAATCTGGGGGCAGAGATGGGGAGACATGAATCTGGGGGCAGAGATGGGGGGACATGAATCTGGGGGCAGAGATGGGGGGATATGAATCTGGGGGCAGAGATGGGGGACATGATTCTGGGGGCAGAGATGGAGGGGACATGAAACTGGGGACAGAGATGGGGGGACATGAAACTGGGGACAGAGATGGGGGGACATGAATCTGGGGGCAGAGATGGGGAGACATGAATCTGGGGGCAGAGATGGGGGGACATGAATCTGGGGGCAGAGATGGGGGGATATGAATCTGGGGGCAGAGATGGGGGACATGATTCTGGGGGCAGAGATGGAGGGGACATGAAACTGGGGACAGAGATGGGGGGACATGAATCTGGGGGCAGAGATGGAGGGGACATGAATCTGGGGACAGAGATGGGGGGACATGAATCTGGGGGCAGAGATGGAGAGGACATGAAACTGGGGACAGAGATGGGGGGACATGAAACTGGGGGCAGAGATGGAGAGGACATGAAACTGGGGACAGAGATGGGGGGACATGAAACTAGGGAGAGATGGAGGGGGGACATATAATTTATGGGTGATTGTAGGAGGATTATACTGTGTGGGGGCACATGGAGCATGGAGAATGCTGGAATCATTGTAATCTGCCCCTCTAAAATCACAATCTGCCCCATCTGGGGCATCGCTACACTGCAGTATTGTATACAATAGTAGAACAGGGTTTTCCTCTTTTCCTATCCCATCCTTCAGACAGATGATCCCTGTAACCTATGGGCATTGTGACTCCCCGTTTTGGATTGCCCCACGCCCCTCTCTGGTCACTGGCCACGCACCCTTTTTGGATATGACTGTTACTGTGACTGTCAACTCACATATAGACTGACTTTTACCCTGACGGCCCGTGAAATTTTGCTTATCCGGGAGTCGGGGAGCGCACCCTTTTTTGCAGGTGTCTCCTGGGGCTTTTAAGAGAGTTTGCAGGCACGGAAAACTAATCACACCAACCAAATCTCACTTATGAGACTCGGCCCATGTGTGAACCGGATTTTTGGCTGTTCACTAGTCAGTATCTAGGATCTGGGGAGTCCCTGTACATACAGGACAGTATATAGAAGAAAGGCAAACACTCCCCGCATCATACATACCGTAACTATAATACTAAGAGTCAGTATAGTGTATGGGACGGGGAATACAGCTCACATGTGGACTCACAACCAAGACACCGGTCTAATTCAGAATTCCCAAATAATGTATTTGAATATGAAAAAATCCTTTAAATTAAAGGAAAGTTCTGGAACTAGAAAAAAATATGATGCACCTGTCCATAGGCTGGGTGAGGTTTTGTATCTCATCCCTGTTCATTTTATTGAATTAGAGATGTAATACCAGACACAACCTATGAACAAGTGTGGCGCTGTTTCTGTAAAAAAGCTGCCACGTTTTTCTAATGTAGCCAATAACACACATGGCAATAACATGATGTGTGCCGTCACATGGATAGTACATTGCTGCACCATCATACACTTCTAGGTTGTCCCCTGCAGTACCTGGCACCAATGCAACCTGTTTGCACCCCTGAAACTGCACTAGTATTTACTGCACCATCATACACTTTTAGGTTGTCCCCTGCAGTACCTGGCACCAATGCAACCTGTTTGCACCCCTGAAACTGCACTAGTATTTACTGCACCATCATACACTTCTAGGTTGTCCCCTGCAGTACCTGGCACCAATGCAACCTGTTTGCACCCCTGAAACTGCACTAGTATTTACTGCACCATCATACACTTCTAGGTTGTCCCCTGAAGTACCTGGCACCAATGCAACCTGTTTGCACCCCTGAAACTGCACTAGTATTTACTGCACCATCACACACTTCTAGGTTGTCCCCTGAAGTACCTGGCACCAATGCAACCTGTTTGCACCCCTGAAACTGCACTAGTATTTACTGCACCATCATACACTTCTAGGTTGTCCCCTGCAGTACCTGGCACCAATGCAACCTGTTTGCACCCCTGAAACTGCACTAGTATTTACTGCACCATCATACACTTCTAGGTTGTCCCCTGAAGTACCTGGCACCAATGCAACCTGTTTGCACCCCTGAAACTGCACTAGTATTTACTGCACCATCACACACTTCTAGGTTGTCCCCTGAAGTACCTGGCACCAATGCAACCTGTTTGCACCCCTGAAACTGCACTAGTATTTACTGCACCATCATACACTTCTAGGTTGTCCCCTGCAGTACCTGGCACCAATGCAACCTGTTTGCACCCCTGAAACTGCACTAGTATTTACTGCACCATCATACACTTCTAGGTTGTCCCCTGAAGTACCTGGCACCAATGCAACCTGTTTGCACCCCTGAAACTGCACTAGTATTTACTGCACCATCACACACTTCTAGGTTGTCCCCTGCAGTACCTGGCACCAGGACTTGGATACCAATGCAACCTGTTTGCACCCCTGAAACATAAATCATATCTCTGAAATTCCAGGGTCAATGTGAAGCCAGTGCAACATAAAGCCAAGGGCGCTCACATTTGTCAGATTCCAGTTTATAGGTCACGTTGTAAAAATGTAGAATTTTAGTCATTTCTCCTTTGCTGATAACTGAAGTGTGACTCAGAGGACTGAATGGAGCAGAAACTGTGTGAGTCACTAGAAAGAGAAACTGAAAACCAAGACTACCCCATACACAGAGAGGCAAAAGCTCCAGGGGCACATACATAGCCCAAATCTGGGGTGTAAAGATTACTAGATGACTAGATGTGACAGGCTGGACTCTTAGGCCCCCTGCACCGGGTGACATCCAAGTGCAGTCTGTGATACATTCATGTCTATGGGGATTCCGGACCCATCCCGTTCTGATATCATGGTTGATCATCGAGGAAGTCCAATCCTGCTCGGTGTAATCGGAACGGATCGGATCACAGAATGCATCCGGATAACACCCCGAGTGTCATCCAACTGCATTCTGCTGCAAACTCAGCCCACATTGGTAGCACTCTGTCGTGTGTAGGGGCCTTACCAGTCACACAGTGATGCACATCCTATTCATATACCATCATTTAAAGGGGTCGCCCCATTAGGGACACTTATCCCCAATCCACAGAATAGGGAATCAGTGTCAGACCACTGGGGGCCTGACCGATCAGGTGAACAGGGGACACAAAATCCGCCATACCTCCTCCTTTGTAAATGAGACACCAGTGCCCTTCCACGACAGACACACCATTCACTGCTAGGGTAGAAGCGCTGGACAAACCCTTTAAAAGGGAAAGTGTCACAAAGAAAATAGTCTAAATTTTTATATTGAAACATTTTTAAAGAATTTTTCCTGTTTATTTTTTTTTTTATATATATATATATTACAGGGGAAAAAAATCCTTAAATTTCCACTCTGACCACTAAGCCTAATAAAAGACGGACAATTGCAAATTTTGTAGTTTTTTTTTTTTTTTTTTTTTTGCAGAAGTCAACTAATTTATATTACAGACAAGGAAGGACAGTGTTACAATAAAAGAGAACACCTCTATAGATAACAACACTAATCCCGCACCTCCCTGCACAGAGCATGTCTAGAAATTTAAAAAAAATATCTACCCCAGTCCTCAATGAGTTGGCTCCACTCTACTCCTGTCTAATGCCATGAAGGACCTGTTTAGTGGTTCGAAATGAGTAGGTGGAATTTTTGGGATGATGTACGCCATGTTTTAATATTTTAGATTTAGTGATGTTGTTTTTAGTATTACGGAGTGCTGAAACGTTCCCTTATTGCTTCCGGACTATTGGTCCCTATGACCATGGCTAGGATTTAACTTGTTACCCGAATTTGATGTATGGGGGCTCCATCGGTGACCTGTGATCTGCTTTTGGGAGAGTCTTTAAAAAAAAAAAAAAAAAAAATTCTGCGGATAGTCCCGGAAAATCATTGCAACATTCTCAAGAAGAAAACATTGTCCATAAAGAGATGCGAAAATGTTATTTTTATTTTCCTCGAAGGAGTCGTGCTGCAGAACCACAAGACGATCACGGATCTGAAAGCGAAGCAGGGACATGGGCGAGCTCTGGCCCGGACTCAAGAAACAGAAGATTAATCAGATTTATTTTAGTTTTTAGTAGGATTTCTTAGAAACGGATCCATCCGATCCAATACTGCCAGAGCACACCTACACGCAAAAAACCCCATAAACATCTGTTTGTTTTATGGTCTTCTCGTTGCAATGCCTTCTCTCACAACGAAATCCTACAAGCGTCGCCAGCTGGATACAGGACGCGCCAATCGCGGAGCAGCTTCTTCTCATCATCATCAAAACAACCAAATTTATTTTTTTACAAATTCATTATGGCAAGCATGTTTATAGTTACTCGTGAATTACAGCGACCGTAGGCGCCAAGTCACACAACATTGTGAGAGAGAACATGTACTTAACACGGGCGGATTCCTGGAAATCGGGGTGATCGAGGCTAAGATTCTACTGAAAGGGGCGGAGCAAGTGATTTCTGGTTTTGTTTACTTTAAAGCAGCAAAAATAACTTATTAAAGGGATTCTACCATTAAAATCTAAATTTTTCTTGCTAACATGTAGGAATAGCCTTGAGAAAGGCTATCCTTCTCCTACCTTTAGATGTCTTCTCCGCGCTGCCGTTCGGTAGAAATGCCGGTTTTCGTTGGTATGCAAATGAGTTCTCTCGCAGCACTGGGGGCAGGCCCCAGTGCTGAAAAAGTAATGGGACCGTCCCCAATGCTGCGCGAGAACTCTCCAGCGCCGCTTCCATCTTCTTCAGGAACGGCCTCTCTATGTGTCGTCTTCCGGAGCTGGGGGTCAAACTTCTAGGCCTTGGGCAAAGCCGACTGTGCTTTCCCACAGGCCACAAGAAAATGGCCGCTTACTTAATGTGTAAGCGGTGATTTTTCCTGTGGCCGCGGGCATGTGACCCCCAGCGCCGCAAGAAGACGCGTGAAGACGCCGTTCCTGAAGAAGATGGAGGCGACGCTGTAGAGTTCTCTCGCAGCATTCGTGACACCCCCAATGCTAATTGAGCACTGGGGCCCACCCCCAGTGCTGCGAGATAACTCATTTGCATACCGACTAAAACTGGCATTTCTATAGAACGGCGACGCGGAAAAGACATCTAAAGGTAGGAGAAGAATAGCCTTTCTTAAGGCTATTCCTACGTGTGATCTACAAAAAATGTGATTTTAATAGTAGAATCCCTTTAAAGATACAACTGGGGAAAATTGCTACATCGTATCATACCTAGTACAGGTCCTTGAGGCGGAGCATAATCTAAGGATGGTTTTCTCTCTACTAAGAGAGTGTCTAGAGTTTTTCAGACAACTTTGTCTCATTCACTTACTAAAGTTGCTGCCATTAGGTGCCTCCCTTCTAACTAATTTGTTGTTCACTCCCTGTTACTAGGGAAAGTCTGTCTTTAGTTACCTTTAAAAATCAAGACGGATTCACAATCAGTAGAATGAGCAGGGGATAATCTCTTCACACATTGAATGAAACATGGAGGGTCTGGTCTCTCGCCTCAGTCTGTACACTGCCCTCAGAGCATTCTGCAGCATCTTACAACATACATTGT